>NW_024870459.1:306857-327164 GCF_013358625.1 Macadamia integrifolia | reverse complement strand
AAAAAAAAAAAAAAAAAAAAAAGAAAAAAAAAAACAAAATATTGTACAAAAGCAAGAAGTGAGCCTCCACCTTCGGCATTTGTGAGGTTAGCAGCCGGAATAAGACTCTTGCCTTCGGCCCTCTCTCCTCTTTTTCTCTTCCTTTAGGGAGCGGGTGTCTTGAGTGCTTTCCTACGGGCCCTACACCGCCGTATCGCCACTTAGGGATACGCAGAGGCCTATTTCGTAGGAGTGTAAAGTTCATCATTGGGACGGGGGTATGATGATGATCCAATAAAGGGGATTGGGATCATGCAAAAAAGGAGTTTGGAGTCACCACCTGGGATTATGGGCCTAGGACCTCTTTTTTCAGAGTTCTCATGGCTTTGGCCCTTTGAGTCATGGCTTTCCTGTAAGCATGGGCATTCATGTGATTTTTTCGAGCCCGAGGTGTGATCAACTGAGTGGGATCACTCTCTATTGTCTCTTCGTCTAGGTTTTTCACATGATCATAAAATATGGGATGAAAAAAGTGCTTATCTAATTGATACATATGAATGGCCCTTCAGAAGGAGTCGCACTTCTTTTGACAAGCATCCTTAATGAGACCATTGATGCTCCCCACCAATTCTTGAGGAAGGGACAATATTTGCACAAGCAGGAACTTCTTTATCCACTCAACATGCCTCTCCTCATGATATTTCTTGGAATCTCTAATAAAATGGGTTGGATCGAAGAATCAAGGATTCCAATTTTTTCAATCATCCATTGTTGCCAGCATGTTGACGTTTCCATGGTTTGGGAGTGGATTAGTATTGACATTAGGAGATTGTTTGACCTTGACTTCAATAGTCCCGTTGTGTACCAAATCCTGGATTACGTGTTACAAACCCAAGCATCTTTCAATGTTGTGCCCCTTATGGGTGTGGTAAGCACAGTACTCATGGTCCCTATACCAAGTTGAGGGAGGATTGTTGATTACCCTTGGAGCCACTGTCCCTAGCAATCCTGTTTCTTTAGCTTTTCATATACTGCTATCACAGGCATTCTCAAATCAGTGAACTGTCTTCTCGGGCGGGAAGCCTTCTGAGTAGGGGCATCTGCTTGAATCACAAATGGTTGTGAAGAGGTGACAGGTGAGACTGTGTGTTGGACTGCACCTACCACATTGGTTTCAGGATCCTTTTCGCATCCAAATTTGGTGTTCTTCCCTACATCTTGGGATGATCCTTGATACTGGGCCTCTCTTAGAATTCTATTTTCCACAATAGTAGAGGTGGCCATTAGGGAATCAAATGTCTGCAAATGTTGATAGTAGAGAACATCATAATAAGGCTTTAACAAGTTCTCAATCAACATTTGTGCTTGTTTTACTTCTGAAGGCCGATCTGCCATCTTTACGGCCTTATCCCTAAAACCTCATCAAGAAGGCGATGAATCCTTCTCTGGGCTTCTGTCTCAATGTCTCAAGCTCCCAATGCTTCACATCCACTTTAGTATTGTAAGAGTATTGCTTGGTGAAAGCTTTCACCATTGTTGTCTAATTCTGAGTTTGGGCAGACTCCAACTATGTGAGCCATCTGAGTGCTAGTCCTGATAGAGTTAATATGAAGGCTTGTCCCATCTGGTTGTCAGCAAGTTGCCATAACTTAGCGACATTGAGAAAGACTTTGAGATGAGTCTTGGGGTCTCTTGACCCGTCGAATCGATCGGTCTACCATTTGAACTTCTCGGGAATCCTGGCCCCGAAAAAGAAACTCATTTCATCAGAGTCCACTATTTGACTTTTCAAACTTTTTCCCGTTCAAAGAATATTTTCCAATTTCTCTAACTTCTCTTTGATTTTACTTTCTCTCTTCGTCTCTGGAGGTTCCATTCAGACATGTGCCGTAAAATCCTCTTCTTCATCTTCAATCACTACCCAGGGAGGAGGGACCCTAGAATAGGCCCCTCATTAACCATTTAGATGAGTAGGTGAAACTCCTCTTTGACCGGTTGGCCTGACTATCTCTGGTTCTCCTAAGTCAACTCGGAAAGAATTCCCGTGTGACCCGTGGGTCCGTTCTTATCCAACTCTCTTGTAGCTAGAGCTGATTCAACCCTAGGAGGGTTTTGGAGTGCATGCAGTATCTGGGTTATTCCTCTCTTGACCTAAGTCATTTTGTCTGCAAGGTCTCTACAGGGTGGACCTATGCTTGCGTGGGTAATTCAGAGTCTTGTGGGCCCATGTGAACTGGGTTGTAATCACTTCGCGGTAGATAATCTCGAAGAGACGATGAAGCTGACACTGTACTTAAGCAAGTCAACCGGTTACCTTAACGGTCCAAATGTACAACGGGGAATACTTGAGATGTGGAATTGTCCCTGAACCAAAAGTAGCTTATTTTAGGATTCTTGTACTCCTAACCTTTTGTTCATTCATCCACTCAATGATCAACCAATGATCGATCCAAAGTTAGTCCACTTAATGACAGGGGGTGGGTAGGGGTTGATGCCTAGTCCACTCAATGTCATAAGCAGGAGATACATACAAATGGATTGAACAATAGACCCCTATTAATGCATTCTCTACCAATACAGTAATGATTTCCTTAATCTTACCCCACCAGATGACCTTCCTCCTAGTTTCCTCAGGTCTTTTAGGTAATTTGGCATTTTGCAAAACTTTGACAGAAATCAGCTCAGATAGCGTACACCAAATAATCCATATTTCATTTCTAAGGAGGAAGGACACCTTTTATCCGAAACCCACTTAGGAAAGCATTTCTTTATGACTAGAATGTATCCTAGGAAAATTCCTTTTCAAGACCACAAACAAATTCTACAGATCATCTTGTGGCGTTCTTAGCGTTCTCCATCTATTTTCTATATAATACGAGCATACGGTGGATGCAATAGGACCGACAAGGCTTCCTTAATAGGATCTATATACACAAGGTACGTGATCTTTTTGATATACCCATAGGTACAATATCAAGAGGGTGACTTCCTTATCTATTACTCGTGACTACACACAAGGTTGAGCAACTGGCCACGGGGTGGAGGAACCGTGAGTAATTGCATGCAAAGGTGTAATGTGGGAATATCATCATTCGATCTCAGAATGTCATAAAGTGTACGGACCTCCCCGAAAGTGCTGGCACAATTATGAACATCCTTGCCATTTAACAATACCATACACCCTTGTATAGGAAGCACCTACCATTTGCTCTCAGAGTACTCTCCATGACATGCACTGACCTCCCCAAAGGTGCGGGCATGACAGGGAGTCCCTTGCCAAATGATTTCACTTCAAGCATAATGCATGATGTAGTTAGTGAGTACAAATACAAACATGGGGTTAGCCAAACACGTTTTCAAACAGATGTGGTGGAAAATGTTCTTGAATTTAATGGTAGCATCTAGTGTTGGAAGCTTGACAGATCCCTAGTGGAGTTGCCACTGTGAGGATAGAGGCCAAAAAAAGACTCTTGCCTTCAGCCCTCTCTCCTCTTTTTCTCTTCCTTTAGGGAGGGGGTGTCATGAGTGCTTTCCTGCAAGCCCCACACTGCTGTATCATCACTCAGAGATACGTGTAAGCCTATTTCGTAGGATTATAAAGTTCATCATTGGGACGGGGGTTTGACGATGGTCCAATTCAGGGGATTAGGATCATGCAAAAAAGGGGTTTAGAGTCACCACCTAGGATTATAGGCCTAGGACCCAAGGGTGGGCTTGATTCCTAAGAAAAGGGCCCGAAAGTTGGTCTGGTCCAGAGATTCAGGGTAAGTGTCAGGTTGTAAAGTTGGGAAGGTGTTAGGCACCTAATCTACCCAGTTCAACCGGTCTTCCTACTAGATACTTAAGAATAAACATTTTTCACGATTATTCCTATTCCACATGCATGGCTAAGTTATCACACATATATACATGGACTGAATTTAAATAACTATGTACACTAAACCAAAGTCAATTTAAAGTCTAAACTATGACGATTCGGTTGAGAAATTATACGTGAACTTGACCCCTGTTTCGGGTCAAGAGGGGTGGACCCCTGATTAGTATTGTCACAGACTGTCTTTTGGATTCACCTGGCTCAGGGGAAGATGGTCTTGACCTCCAACTTCCTTTCTCAAGAGATATTGATTGGATAGAGTTCCAACTAAGAATGGTTTCTTTCGGATTTTGACTGCGGTATTGATTCGGTAGAGTTTCTGCTAGAGAGGGGCTACTTCAGGATTTTGGCTGAGGTGGCACTCCAGCAGAGCTTCCGCTGGGGATAGGGTTAGGTTGTGGGTATTTCAGCAAAGCTTCCACTAGGAATAGGCTATTCTTTAAGGATTAAGGAACTTCAAAGGCCCGAAGACTTGACAAACCTCAAGGGGGGAGGGGAGGAGAGAGTGCAGAGCTTCTCTACAAAAGGTGCTCACTAAGAGGCTTGGGTTGTTGTGGTGTGAAAATCCAAAGGGAATGGGGTATTTATAGAATTCTTGAACAAATGGAATGGGGAGGAAATGATAATTTTCTTAGCCAATGGGGGGAAAATGTATGAAATTTTGGACTAATGAGGTGGAAGGTGATATTCTTTAACATAGGGAAAAGTAAGTTTCTTTGGGCCAATAAGTAAAAAGATACCTTTTTGGGCCAATGGAAAGTTACGGTGTAGGGTACACTAGCGGGAGAGTGTAAAGTGCACAAGTGTGTGGAGAGAAATCTCTTCACCCAACAAGTCAATGTAACACATATTCCGGCCATTGACAGTGGCACACAAGGGTAGGCAGGGGTGGCTAGGGCAGTCATGGATGCACAGGGCTAGCAAGGTGCGCACAAGGGGGTTGGCAGGGGCATGTGGCACATAGCGCATGGGGTAGGCAGGGTAGTTACAAGTAGGTAGGCGTGCTCACGAAGCTGGAAGGTAGGGGCAAGCAGCATGCACGCGAGGGCACGTGAAGGCTGGCAGGCATGTGCGACATGCTCGTGGGGACACATGGGTAGGCTCACAGGTGCATGAGGCTGGCAGGTGGGGGCATGCGACATATGCACGGGAGGCATGTGGGCATGTGCGGCATATTCATGGGAGGCATGTGGGCATGTGCGGCATATGCACGGGAGGCGTGTGGGTATGTGCGGCATACGCACGGGAGGCGCGTGGGGCTGGCTCGAGGGTGCTGGCATGCATAAGGCTATAGCGTGTGGGGCTGGCATGCGTAGGGCTAGCCCACGTAGGGCTGGCATGCATGGGGTTGGTGCATGCAGGGCTGGTCTACGTGGGGCATGTCATGATGCATGCAACTAGGTGTAAATTTCTAGGAACGATTACAGGAGATCCAACAGTCCAACTTTGACGTACCATATATCTTTAGAATTATAATTCCATGAACTATGCATCTGTATGGTCACTTAGGACTAAATTCCAAAGTATATGAAAGGTCATAACTGAACCCACTTTTCTCTTGCATGGGATTTTTGGGGATTTGGGGGAGTAGGGGATGTTTTTAGGTTGGATTATCTTAATCAATTGTCATCTCTATCGATTGGAAGCAATAAGTCACATCCAAGATGCGTAGTTCGTCATAGCCGAAGGGGGGTGAAAAAATTGGGTGTCTACAGCATTGCCATTAGCAGAGGCTCACTACTGCTATCTTAGGAATCCAAATTGAGGATGAGCAGCTTCATCAATTAGCAGATCATCTTTAATGTGATTTGGAAGGGCCATATTATCACGAGATACCGGACTTAGCAACATCTTTAGCTAAGAAATCAACAATGGGGTTGGCTTCTCTAAAATAATAAGAAATCTTTCACTCTATGGAATTCAGGTAATAGAGAAAATTTTCCCACTCCTGAAACACGAACCAAGGAATAATTCAGCGGTGAAAGAGAGCTATAGCTGCCGAAGAATCTGATTCAATCCACAATCGACTAGCATTCATATCACGGGCATGCTGCATCGCCTTGATTATGCTCCAAATCTCAGTAGTAAAGTTTAGTGACACCCAAAAAAAAACTTGTAGCATAAAAGCAATCTACCATCATGATCCCGAAGAACTCCACCTCCTCCCACATGGCCAGGATTTCCTAGGGAGCATCCGTCTACATTAAGCTTCACTCATTATTTTATCGATTTACACCAATGTATTTTCAATATTTTATGAGAAACATGTAAAGCATTTTCGAAATGAAATCTTCTACAAAGGATGAGATCATCTTTTGATTTGGAGGAAATCTTCATTCTACTACAAACCAAGCTGATCTCCCTTTTGGTAGCACATGAAACCATAGAGAGACACCGATTTTTATCTTCATTCCATCTCGCATTTCTCTCATTCCAAATCGTAGCAATCGTGATCATTATCCCAATCATCCAAGGATCTTTCAAAGACCACACCTTCCCCTTATTCTTCCACTATTTAATTAGCTCATTTATAGATGCCATCTTTTTTCCATGCCACCATAGCAATTAGAGCCTTGCTTACATACTGAAGCCTCCTTATGCCCAATCCTCCCTCCTTCTTAGGCTTGCAAACCTGATCCCATCTGACAGTGATGGCCTTAGATGATTCTATCTCCCTCGTCTAGGTGAAATTTCTCATCCATTTTTCTAGACAATTAAACAGAGTAGCTAACACCAGTATATTGAAAAGTTGTGCAGAAGCATCTCTGAAGCAACTGGCTAAACAAGCTCAACTCTCCCTATGATGGTAGCCTTCCATAAACCTCTCAATTCCCTGGTTTGCAACTCAAGATTGGATTTCTGTTATGGAGTTCCTAAATTCAATCCCATGGAAGATTACCCATTATTTTCGTGAAGCAAAAAATGTTGCTGATTTTCTTGCAAAGGATGCAGCAAAGACAATAGTCTCTGCGAAGAATGTAGTTATCGCAGCTCATATCAGAAGTGAGATTGCATATGATGCAGAATCTAGGCCTAGATTTCACTTTAGTAATTTATAGGCTTTCTTTCCCCTGCTGATGGCAATGCCGAAGGTGGGGGTTAAAAGTCTTTTTTCAGATGTATTTTTCTCATATTTCTTATACAAATTCAGATTCTTAGCAAAAAAAAAGCTCAACTCTCCCTGCCATGGAGAGAAGTTTCCCTTTCCAACCTGCTAATTTAGCTTTTACTCCATCCATCACAGGGAGAAGAGGATCCCTCTTAACTTGACCTTGGAAAAGTTTTTCACATCCCAATACTTGGTTAGAAAGTTACAAGTAGGGATAGCCAACTCAGCTAACCACTATCTTCTCACTAGGGAAATCTGTCCAAAATATAATTTGCTTTTTTCTAAGCTAAAGCACTGCCCTGAGCAACTCTGGTATTTCGAAAGGAATGACTTGAGGTTTCTAACATACCTTTTAAAAGCATTCATGAAAATGAAGATGTCATCCGTAAATAAAAGGTGAGTAGGCACTGCGACTCCACAAGGCCCTGCAATGGATTTGATCTGGCTCCTGCTAGCCATAGCGCTCAGCCCCTATATAAAACCTCTTCATCTTTGATAGATAAGAAAGGGGAAATCGGGTCGCCCAGTCTGACGCATTGATTGACATCAAAGTAGCCCATAGGACTGCCATTAAGGAGAACAAAAATCTTGGCATTTAAGATTGTGTGAATCCAGCTAATCATTTTATCAGAGAAACCAAACCTGCTAAGCACCTGAAACTAAAAATCCCAAGAGAGAGTGTCGAAGGCCTTCCTTATATCAATCTTTAATCCTAGACCACCTCCTTTGAAGATTTCCCCATCACATTGGCAAGCTCCGAAGCTAATCCAATGTTGGACTGAATAAATTTCCCTTTCAAGAAGGCTCCTTGTTCCTGAGATATAATTCTTGGGAGAAGACAAGAGATGCGAGAAGCTGTGATTTTAGACAAAATTTTACAGAAGAAATTTCCCATACATAATGGAAAAAATTCATCTAGGGTTCAGGCACCCTCCACCTTAGGAATTAATAGTAAGAAATTATTATTAATTCCATATGGAAGAATACTTGAGGAGAAGAAACCCTTCATAGCCCTACTAGCATCTTCATTGATAACATCCTAGCATTTCCTAAAGAATGCTCCCGAAAACCCATCCAGCCCTGGTAAACTGTCAGGGTCTAAATCCCAAACAACCCTCTTGATTTCATCATCAGAAGGAATAGAATCAAGCTTCAAGAGATCATTTCCTTGCAAAATATTAGGAATGCAGTCGAAGATGTTCAGATGATTATCAAGGTCCACCCTCTTATGGAAATTCCCATAAAATCTATAAGATAATTACTCAACTGATCCTAATCCCCTATATCAGCCCCATTTTCCATAACAATACTTCTGATGGCATTTTTGGATTGCTTCACTCTAGTCATAACATGAAAAAATCTAGATCTCCTGTCCCCTTCTCGCATCCATCTGTTTCTGGACTTCTGAGTTCATATTTTCTCATGATTTTCAAGAGCTTTCCAATATCGAGTTTTAGCATTAGCTTCAAAGTCAAAAAGTTGCTCAGAGAATCCCTCCTCCTCAATATGACTCTGAATAATGTTGAGATCAGCCTTTGAGCAAGAGACTTCTTGATCCAGATTGGGAAAAGCCGCATGATACCAAGATCAAATAATTGGTTTAAGTCTAAGTAACTTTTGAGCCAGGATGACAGAAGAGGAGCCATAAATATCAACATTTCAAGTATCTCACACCATAGAAATAAAGTCAACATGTTCCATCCATAATTTATTAATTCTAAATGGGCAGTTCTTTGGCTTCATAGAGGAACCAGAACATACCAGCAAGGGAGCATGATTTGAGGCAACCCGGGGAAGAATCTGTTGCATGCAGTCATTAAAAACATTCAGCCACTCTGAGTTCAAAAAGGTCCTATATAGGATAGAAGAAATGTTCCCTCTCCTCCAGTTATTACTCCACGTGAACTTCCGACCAGAGGATGGAATCTGAATCATAGAAGTGGCATAAACCATTGCTCCAAATTCAGTCGCTGCACCCATACAAAACCTACTAGGCCCTCACCTTTCATGATCAAGTAAGGTTGTATTAAAATCCCCAATAATCATTCTTGGCACCCTCGAAGATCCAGCAGTCAGATCCATCCATAGGGCTCTACGCTCAGTTGTAAGACACTTCGTATGAACCACTGAAATGTCAAGGAGGTGCCCCATCCACTCAATTTGCAAAGATATCTACTAATGAGACATAGAAGAAACACTAGGTTTCTTCATATGTCTCTTCCATATTACCCATAAGTTTGGATGCATATCAGGCCACTCATTATGAATAAGAACCATCTCCAACCCAATATTAGGAAAGAAAAGATTAGGAAACTTGGTCACTGTAATCATTGGCTCAGCAATGTAATCAAATCAGGGGTATCATCACGAACTAATTTACTTAAGGTAACCTTGGCAACAACCTTCTTCAGACCATGAATGATCCAAAAAAGAACACGCATGGTCATATGATGGGGAAGGAGATTTGATCAATCGTAGCTTTAGACTGATTCTCACTACACACCTGGTTCCCTTTCTTCTTATGTTGTCTGACCCAACCATCTTGCCCTTCCTCCCTTTGTAAAGCCGCCATATCAATTCTACCGATTTCATCTCTTTGATCTTTTATATCCTCCATGTGACTAAGACCACCCCTACCATTTCCACATCCTCCTCTGATTGCCAAGCCACCTTGGTTAGCATATCGCTGACTCTTGTGCACACTATCCTGCAGACCAACAACATGATGAGTAGGCCTCTCAACGAAAGCCCGCACTACTTCAATCTCTGGCCCATTTGGATTCTGGGTTACATCATGCTTCAGACCCAAACCCAATCTCACATTGAACTACTCCACACTAATATGCACTTTCAGCTGAGCTTGAGTTTCCATATTTGAAAGGCCTCTATTTGTGGAAGAATATTCCAGATCAGCGCAAAAAAAAGGAGGAGCGAGAGAGGTAGATATAAAGGTGTTAACATACCCTGGTCCAATCTTCTGGAGGGAGAGGGTGATGGTGATCACTGACGGGGTTCTTGAAGGTTATGAAGCTAATTAGGGCCAAAAGATTGATGGCGATGCTAGTGAGGAACCAGATGGAGGACCTACGATTCAGGAGGTTGACAGGGTGGATGATCGTCCTCCTCCAAAGCTTTCTTATGCTAGGGCGGTTGCTAATGCTTCGTGGCCTGCCATTGACTCTCTTCCAGAGCCAATTCAGACAAGAAATATTCGAAGAATCATTATACCTCAGCAAGATTATGAATTCAAGCGACAGGTATTTCGTTTTTCTCTAATCAGACGAGTCAATTTCAGGCTGATTTCTTTAGGTGATCTATGAAAAGAGGCAGTAGACAACTGGAACTTGAGTCAAGGTGTTATCATGCACCCCCTTGGGAAGGGATATGTTATTTTTTAGTTCCACTGTGAAGGAGATAAGGCTACAGTTTGGAGGAGCCCGCTCAAACTTGTTAGTCAGATGATCAAGTTTCAGCACTGGAAACCAGACTTCAATATCCACAAGAAGCAAGTCTGGACTAAGCTTATCTAGGTGCATTTTCCAGACCTTCCCCTGGAATATTGGCACAAAAATGTTTATCTATTGCCAAGGTTGTTGGGTGCCCGATTGCCTTGGATTGTCACACAAAGCTTGGCTTGATGGGATATTTTGCTTGAGTGCTTGTTGAGATGGATGTTTTTGATCTGGAATCTCGTGTTGAGGAGGTCCAGGTTGAGCGATTGGAACCTAGCACCACTAAGGTGTTTGGATTCAGGTAGAAGCATGTGTATGAGGATGGGGTTAGTCATTATGGTTTCTACAAACGCTGGGGTCACCTAGTTAATGACTGTCTGCAAAAAAAATTGGTTGACGAGAAGGAGGTTGAGCCTCACAGGGCAGCCTCAATTCCTAGCATTGTCTATATTGAAGATGAAGAGAGAAGACCATCTTTGGTAGGTAATGCTCACAATCCTCAAACTTGCCTTTCTAAGGAAATCAATCAAGGCGTTGATGAGGGAGGCAATATTCACATTGATTTGGAATCCTTAGATGTCAATCCTCCCAGGATTGGTATATCTTCTATGAATATTTCATTTTCTTCTAATAATATTGTCCTTCCAAATGTGGAAGTGGGTGTGATGGATGAATCTAGGTCAGTAGATTTTGGTTCAGGGTTAGGGTCTGTGTTGGAGACGGATCATGACATCTCTGCTCCATCTGAGCAGGATTTGGAGGTCGCCTTTCCCTTGCAACGGACGAATGAGCAGGTGAGCCTCTCCCAAGCTCCTCTTGGTGCGCCCAGATCACCTCATCCTAGAAGAGATTTCTCCTTACGTGACAGGGAAGCTTGTATCACTACTAGAGGGGGTCGGCCTCAATCTTCTTCTCAGGCAAGTGTAGTTGAGCATTTCCCTGAGACTGAAATTAGGGGTGGAAGAGGTGCATTGAACTTCCCAATGGTGGAAGCCATTGATAAGGTTATTTCTGCGCATGAGAAAGGTGGTGCTGGAATTTTTAGAGGCAAACAGAGAATAATGCGAGGTGGTCAGACTAAAAGGTCTGACAAATCTCATTAATCTCTTTTAATTTTATGATGCGTGTTCTATTCTGGAACACTCACGTTGTGAAGAAGGTCGCGGGTGCAAGGGCCTTGAGGTCGTTGCTAAGAGATCGCTCTCCTAATATTTTCTGTGTTGCGAAACCAATGGTTCAGCCAAGTAAGATGATTTTATTCACAACTAGCATGTGGATAAAGTGCCTAATTTATGGATTTTTTGGAAGCAAGGAATTAGCTACCCCATTATTATTTCTTCATCTGACCAGCAAATATCTGTAGTTGTGGATTGGCCTGGAAGTAAGATTGGGTTTTCCTTTGTGCATGCTAGCTGTTTCAAAGTGTTGCGAAGGGATCTATGGAGGGATTTGGGTTTAGTGGGGCAAATCAATATTCCTTGGATAGTAGTAGGTGACTTTAATGCCACTCTCTTATCATCGGAGAAAAGGGGGTCTGGAAATTTTAATCTCAAATCTGCTTCAAAGCTCCAAGCGATGGTGGATTTTTATTCTTTAATCTCAGTCCCATCTCAGGGAAGGAGATTTACTTGGACTAATAATCGTCATCGTGGTCATGTTTAATTTGTTCTTGATCATAGTTTCTGCAATGAGAAATGGATTGATTTCTTCAAAAATATTTCTCAGAGAGTCTTGTAGTGTTTTGATTCTGATCACTTGCCCTTTCGATTACTTCTGATGTGATTCCAAAGTCGTATAACACTACTTTTAGGATTCATGGGTTTTTGATGGATCACAAAAATTTTATATCAGTTGTGAAGGATGCTTGGAAGATCGAGGTTTGAGGTGACCCTATTCTAGTCCTCTTTTAGAAGCTTAAACATGTAAATCCCAGATCAGGCCATGGGTAAGAGAAATGTTCCCTCATGTTGACAAGGAAGTGGATCGTTCTTCTTCTGCTCTGAATTTTATTCAAAATAAAATTTATCAAATGGGAATGTCGGACGATCTTTTTAATAGGGAAGTTGATGCCAAGACAGCTCTCCTCAAGGCGACCAATCTTCAAGCAAGCTTGTGGGATGAGAAAGCTAAACAAAAATGGATGAAAGAAGGAGGCAGCAATTCTAAATTCTTCCACCTCTCAGTCAAGATGAGGCGCTCCCATAACCAGATCCGATCTCTTAGAAAAGTGGATGGGACGTGGGTTACGGATCAGCCAGGCCTATCCTCTTATATTGCTGATTTCTATAAGCGTTTTCATGGTGCTTCTCCAACCACCCCTCACTGGGACCTGCTTGAATGTATTCCCCAGGAGTTGAATGATGATGTCAACACTTTTCTTAAGGCTATTCCAAATCATGATGTAATAAAGAAAGTGATCTGGGAGATCCTGACAGTTTTCCTGGCCCCGATGGCTTCTCAAGTAAATTCCTCAGAAAATTCTGGGATATTATTGAGTTGGATTTTTGTAGAGCTGTCTAATTTTTTTTTTTAGGATGGGTAAGCTTTATAAGGGCATCAATAACTACCTTGTTACCCTAATTCCTAAAGTCTTTGGAGCCTCCTCCCTTGATAACTTCCGCTCTATCTGTATAGGGAATTTCTTCTGTAAGGTCCTTACTAAAATCCTTACCTCTAGAGTGAGTCTCTTTCTCACCCATCTTATTTCTGAGGAGCAAGGTGCCTTCCAAAAGGGAAAAGTCATTTCTTCCAATATCAGTCTTGCCTCTGAGCTGTCCAACCTGATGCCCTCCACTGTTAGAGGAGGTGGTATGGGTCTTAAGCTTGATGTTAAAAAAGCTTTTGACTTTATATCATGAGTTTTTCTTTTTTCCACCTTGAGGAAATTTGGTTTCTCAGATAAATGGATTTCTTGGATTAACGAGATTTTTTCTTCTTCGAGAATCTCTATTTTAGTTAATGGTGACCCTATGGATTTTTTTGTTGTTGCTTTAGGCCTCGTTAGGGTGACCTGATCTTCTCTATTCTGTTCATTCTAGCAGAGGAAGTGCTATATAGAGGGCTGAAAAAGTTGGTTGAGGAAGGAAATCTTAAGTCTCTTCCGGGTCCGAGAGGTGCTATCACCCCAACCCACCTTCTTTTTGCAGATGATATTTTTGTATTTATGAATGTTTCTGCTAAATATGTTAGACACATGCAGACTTTTTTTATTTAAGTATCAAGAGTTCTCTGGGCAGCACATCAACCTGAGCAAAAGCAGGCTTTTCTTTGAAAAATTAGCTCCTCACAGGAAGCAATTTATTTTTGAAATCTTGAGAATTTCTCAATGCCACCTTCATATAAAGTATCTGGGTGTAGAAATCCTCAAGGGATGAGTGTCCCAGAGTCATCTACTTCCTCTTTTGGATAAAATCAAGTCTACATTAGTTGGTTGGAAGGGAAAATTACTTTCCCTTGCTGGTAGGGTGGAGCTGGTCAAATCTGTAGTTTCCAGCATTCCTGTTCATAACTTTGTAGTTTATTGGTGGCCTCACTCTACCATCAAGATTGTGGAGCGATGGATGAGGAATTTTAATTGCTCAGGTAACATGGAGAAGCAGAAGAAGGTGGTTGTGAAATGGGAGAATATTTGCAAACCAAAATAGGAGGGTGGTTTGGGTCTGCAAAAAATAAGAGATGCTAACATGGCTTGTTTGTGCAAGCTGGCCTGGCAGATCAAGCATGAGAACTCAATTATGAGTAAATTCTTCAGATCCAGATTTGTATCTAAGGATGGCTCTCTTCTCACATCCTACAAATCATCTTCAATTCTCCCAGAGCTGAAAAAGGTTTGGTCTTTTATTACTGACATGGAAGCTTGGTCAGTGGGCAATGGCTCCAAAATTAAATTTTGACAAGACAAATGGATAGAAGGGCGATCCATTGTTGAAGAGTTAGGCTTGGAGCAGAGTTGGTTTGAAGGTGTGAGAATGAATGTAACTGATTTTATTTCTGAAAATAGATGGCATCTTCCTCAAGTTAATTTGGATTTTCTTCAGGGAATTTTTGAAAAAATAAATATGATTAAAGCTTCGAATATGGAAGATATTTGCCATTGGCACCTCTCCCGCTCTGGTATATTCTCTATAGATTCGGCTTGGGAGGAGATTAGAAGAAAACATCCGAAGGTTTGTTGGTTTTCTCTTTTATGGAAATCTAAAATCTTTCCAAAACAAGCTGCTTTTGGTTGGAGATTTGTCTAGAAAAGGCTTCCAATAGATGATGAGATCAAAAGACGGAGTATTTATTTAACCTCAAGGTGTAATCTGTGTGGCTCAACTGAAGAATCTTTTGGCCATTGTTTTTTACATTGTTCTTTCTCCACCTCTCTGTGGAACCAATTTTGTGACTACTTCAGTGTTCTTCGGCAAGTTTTTTCTGGCATTGAGGATTGCATTCATTGGTGGAAGGAAAAATTAAAGTTTGTCAATTTTAAGGAGCTATGGATTAAAGGTTTCATCCTAATTCCATATTTCATTTGGAGAGAGAGAAATAATAGGTGGCATGAAGGTATCTCCATTAGCCCAGGGTAAATTCTTGTCAATGTTGCTACTAAACTCTGTGCCCAATCCCAGATTATCTCGTGACGATCTCTTTCCATATCAATTTTGCTATGTGCTAGGCGCATTGGGATCCCTCAGGTAGTGAGCATGCAAGGCAACCCTGTGGAAGTTTTCCGGTGCACCCCCCCCCCTTTAGGATGGTCAAAACTTAATACTGATGGTTCAATTGGAAATCCAAGAAGGGCTGGCATTGGGGGAATTCTTAGAAATGAGAAGGTCCAGCCTATTTTTCACTATAGATCATTAATTGGTGTTCGCACAATCTTTGAAGCCTAATTTTGTGTGACTATCTTGGGTCTTGAATATGCCAGAGATTACAGCATCAAGAAGCTTTGGGTTGAATGTGATTCAGTGGCAGTTGTGAATCTCCTCATCAGAGGTGTAGTTCCCTGGTTTGACTTTCAAAGATGGAGATCTCTTTCCAGTTATTTGATGTTGGTAGAGTGGAAAGTTACTCACTGTTATCGGGAAGCCAATCCTGTTACTGATTTCCTTGCCAAATCAACAGCTTTGCAGAATACTTCTGATTCTGTTTTGACTTAGCCAACTTTAATCTAGATGGAATAAAGAAGGATGCTCTCATGCACCCTAGATATAGATTTTCTTAGCCCTTATTTTTCCTTTTAGGTTGAGTTTTCTGGGCCTCCTTGCTGATGGCAATGCCGAAGGTGGGTTTGGAGTCTCAGGTCCTCTTCCTGTTTCTAGGTTGTAGCTTACTAGTTTTTTGGTTATGAGTGTGTTGACGTTTTTGGTGCGTTGATCAAGTGCAACAGGTCTTTTAGCTGTCTTCCCATGGTTAACAGAACCTTTTCATGTCAGTACTCAAGAGGAAAATCTGAAAAATGAACCCACACCAGAGCCTTGTTCACATGTTTCTCATGGATGTTAAAATTAGGGTGCCACCTCTGAAAGCGCACAAGTTGGCCTCCTACTTTCACTGGACTTTTCCTCCATATAGCAGCCATGTCCTCTCCATATCAAATTGAAAATTTTTGAAGCCTTTACCCATAGGCACCATCTTCACATTACCCTTCAGATGCCAAGACTCGCGATCTTCCCTTTTAAATTCATCTAAAGAGACATACCTGAAGTTGATTCTGCCAATCAAAGCAAAATGATACCTTCCTAATCATTCTTTGTACGCTTAATATGGAATAATCACATTGGTAGAGTTATGATGTAATCTCCCTACGGGATTTCTTGAATACAAGGATTGGGAGAGTACTTACTTTGTAGATAAAACCAATTTTGGATAGAATGACCTTCGGCTAGTAATTTGGGGATATCTCTCTGCTCTGATATCGGTTTGGGGTGATTCAAATTAAAGATTAAAGATAAGAGATGGGGATACAACTTTTTCGATATACGAATTGTTGAAATCCTGGGTGAAAAGGGCTTAAAAGGGCTGATAAGTTGCTACACTTACACAGTCCGAATCTAAAAATGAAAAAAAAATGAAAATAGACAGATATGGGCTGAAATGCAACTCTTCTAGTATGTTTGTAGCACCAATGGGGGGTCTTGCAACTCTTCAAGGATGCAATTGAAGTAGAAAATTCCAACTCTTCAAGGTGGAATGAAACTTCTTCAAGGTTTCAAAGAAACTCTTTTAGGTTTTAAAGGGATCTCTCAATTGGAGAACCACAATTTGATTAATCAAATTCAGTTAAAAACTCTTCTCATTCTATTTTTACATGCTATATGTGGTGGCATTTTATGGGAAAATAAAATCCTAAAATCTCATATTTTACCCCTAAGATCCTAAGGTTGAGATTATACAAGATAAAAAACAAAATATGATAAAAAAATCTCACTATCTTGGGCTGCTACAAAAGTTTGCATTGTCCAAGGTCTTGATGTAAGTTTTAAAGTCTTGATTCTTGTTTTAAGATAAGTCCTTCCAAGTGGGATTTCTTTGTAGCTTTCCAATGCTAGCTCAATGCCAAACATGAGCTCACAAATTGAGGAGTTAAAAGAGTTGAGGTGGAATCCACTAAGGATGTGAAGAGTTTCAACCCTAAGAACTCCTACAATATTTGAATCATTGATTCCACTTGAGTTTCTATGGCTGAGATTAAACCTTTACATTGCATAATAAAACTAAGAAATATTAATCAAAGGCTTTCTTTGTATCATGGATCAAACCTAAATTCTAGGCCTTAGGTTGGACTTCTTTATATGTTGGCTAAGTCTGCATCATTCTTCTATTCTTCAAAAGAATTCGTCCTCGAGTTCTTATTCCACCCAAAAAAGTACATGAACTCCACCTAGATCAAATGGGAGCATAGGAATTCTATCAAGCATGTGATCACCTATATAATTGGGAAATGATGCAATAAATATAGTTTCTTTATAAGAAATGGTAACACTCCATGTCATCCCTTTAGTTGTTGCCATTGAGTTAGACATTTCAACAATATTGGTACTCGCTATTGAGTTGCTAATAACTCCAGCAAATGTGAGATCAAATGATGATGGAAACATTGTTAAGAAATGATCAATATATGCTTTATATGTGTCAGACCTATGATACAGATAGTATTCGTTCCATGCACAAACAAATTTGAAAAATTTATTGCTCATCTTCCCAAAGATGAATTCAGTTGGAGATGATAGCATGAGAACATGCCTCACAACTTCAAGTGATGAAGGTAGGAAGTGGTGAATAAAGTTCTCTTCAAGTGTGTCTTGAGGAATGCCACCAATAACATTGTGACTTGCCTCATTTTCAAAATCAAAAGTTGATTCACGCAAGTTGAAGTCACCACATTCATGAGGTTATTCTATTAGATATTCATCAAACACCGGTGGTGCACATAGATCAACACATGTCATGGGGGTGTAAGAAAGACAATCTTCCAAATCTGGCGGTATTTCAAAAAATGGTCAGATGCCATTTTGTGCTTCCGAATGAAATTCTGATTTGTCATTGATACTCCTCATATAAATGGAGAATTGATTCTTTGAAAGATGAAAATCAATCTTTAGATGTATTATTAATCAGATGTTCAAATGACGCAGAGTTTTCTTCAGTCATTCAACCTAAATAATCAAATCAACCACTTGATTCTGAAATTACAACATCTCAACCTTAAAAGCTAATTTAGCAATATGTTATCGATGTTGAAAATTTTCATCTCTACCCCTTGTTTGTCTTGAAGGCATGGTTCTCTCATCTAAAGCTCTGATACCAAATGATGCAATCTCCCTCATGGGATTTCCTGAATACAAGGATCAGGAGAGTACTTGACTTAGTAGATAAAATCAATTTCGAATAAAATGACCTTTATCTAATAACTTGGGGATACCTCTCTGGTTTGATATCAGTTTGGGGTGATTCAAATTGAAAATTAAAGGCAAGAGATGGGGCTACAATTTTTGTGAGAAACAAATTGTTGAGATCCTAGTGAAAAATGGTTTAAAATAGTTGATAAGTTACTACACTTACACATTCTGAATCTGAAAATGAAAAAAAAAAAAAATGGATAGATATGGGTTAAAATGCAACTCTTCTAGGATGATTACAATACCAAACGAGGGTCTTGCAACTCTTCTAGGATGCAAGTGAAGTAGAAAATTTCAACTCTTCAATGATGGAATGAAACTTCTTCAAGTTTTCAAAGAAACTCTTATAGGTTTCAAAGGAATCTCTCAATTGGAGAACCACAATTTGATTAATCAAATTCAATTAAAAACTCTTCTTATTCTATTTTTGCATGCTATCTTTGGTGATATTTTATAGGTAAATAAAATTCTAAAATCTCAACTTTTACCCCTAAAATCCTAAGGTTGAGATTACACAAGAGAAGAAAAGAAAGATGTTAGAGATATCCTATTATCTTGGGTTGCTACAAAAGTTTGTATTGTCCAAGGTCTTGATGCAAGTTTCAAAGTCTTGATTCTTATTTCAAGATAAGTAACTTTCAAGTGGGCTTTCTTTGTAGCTTTCCAATGCTAGCTCAAATGCCAAACTTGAGCTCACAAATTGAGTAGTCAAAGGCGTTGAGGTGAAATCCACTAAGGATGTGAAGAGTTTCAACCCTAAGAACTCCTACGATAGCTCAATCGTCGATTCCATTTAAATTTCTATGGCTGAGATTAAACCTTTACATTACATATTAAAACTAAGAAATATTAATCAATGGCTTTCTTTGTATTATGGATCAAACCTAAATGCTAGGCCTTAGGTTGGACTTCTTCATATGTTGGCTAGGCCTGTATTAAATTACCAACATATACTGGCTCAGGAAAATCATCCACCGCAGGGAGTGCACTCCCTACCACTTTAGCGTAAGATTTTTTGGGAGCAGAAATCAAAGAAGGATCACTAATCTTAGGAACATTGGTAGCATTCGTAACCTCTCCACTAAAAGCTTCCTCCCTCTCAATGGGAGGAGAACCATCAAGGTCTTGGCCATCACCCAAAACCCTAGCCACCTCAGCCACTCTATCTCCCTCTCTCTCCATCCCATCCGCCACCATCTTTGTTCATGACATTAAAAACACAAGATTTAATTAAACATCATCCATGTTATTCTAACAAATTTATTTTTAAATAATTGGTATAGCTTTTTAATGGCACATAGAGAAGTCCTATTGGTGTGGAGAGTTTAATACATAACCAAGCAATGACATAGATAATATATTCTTTGAATCTAGACATAAAACTACTACATACGGAAATTGTAGAAAGTTTCAGGAATCCCTCTGTCCACTTTTAGTTTCCTTAACATGATTATTGAGGTGTATGCCAGTTTTCTAGAAATCAACTGTTGTGGCAGTGGTAAACCTAGTTTTGCGACTTATCAAGTCTTAAATTCTTAGGATAATTGGGTCTTTATTGAATATTCCAAAAAAAAAAAAAAGGGCTTATTATTATTTTTCCAAAGGAAAATGGCTAATCTAAGCCCTTGGCATTGACATTGACCTATTTACCAATAGTCTGAATGACCAACTTAATAGTCTAACTGGGAAAAGACCAAAAAAAAAAAAAAAAAGGGGGGGTGTTATGGATAAAAGGAATACCCATAGAAAATTGGAAAATAATTTTCCTAATTATTGGATTATATATTTCAGATGATTAGATTGAATGAAAGAAATTTTTTGTTCCCAAGACAAATACATAAACAATATACAAATATATATTTATATATATATATATATATATATAATGTGGCAAAAGTCTCTACATGCATGGCATGCATTGATAGGAAATTATACATAGATAACATATTTCTTGTCACTATTCTAGCCACTCCCACTATTTTTTTCTTCTTCTTCTTTTTTTTTTTT
>NW_024870459.1:293728-306790 GCF_013358625.1 Macadamia integrifolia | reverse complement strand
TTTTTTTCTTAAGATCAGCGGTGAATATATTAAATATAAAGTAGGAAAAGGGAAAGCCATACAAGGAGCCAAGAAGATAAATAATTCAAAGACCAAAGTCAACCCCCTACTCCACCTTCGGCATTGCCATCAGTAGAGAAGGGAGCCAAGTTAAAGACACAAAAATTAGGCAAATCAAAATCTCGGTTTACCCGCACTCTATGTCATTTGAAACAAAATTAGGCTAAATATCCCAAACCATAGAAAGGCTTTGAGTCACTGCGTGTTTGGCCAGGCCATCTGCAACTGTATTTAGTTCTCTTTAACAATATCTGACTTCCCATTGGATACCATCTAAATAACTCTTGAGGAGGAGTCACTTTTGACAAAAGCACCACAAAATTGTTCTTCTATCTATACACCACGCCACAGCACGTGAGTCACATTCCATCTGAAATCATGATAGATCTAGCCACTTTGCTAACTTGATAGCTTTAAAAAACCTAGCAAACTCGGCATAGAAATTAAACGAAACACATTCAGAAGAGGAGAAACAACACAAGGGAGCTACCCAATGATTCTGAAAAAATACCCCCTACACTAGAGAAACCTGGCTTCCCCAACGAACAAGCATCCACATTAATTTCAAAGCACCTCATTGGAGGAGGATTTGAGAAAAATCTCTTTAATAGTCTTGGAACAAAGGGGAGCTCGTAGCAGATTGATCGACATAGATAGCATGTGATCTTTCGGGGACTTGATCTTGATTGGAGTATTACTAGATAGCTCCTGCAGGTCATTAAAAAAAACTTTGACTACCAAGTCTGACGCCCTACTAACGTTGTCGTAACATCGACGTTTTCTCTCTAGCCAGATTTGATAACAAATATAAACCAAAGCAACATTCCAAATCACTTTTAGGGGGGGACACATTGGCTTTTCTTTTCCACCGTGAGAAAATTTCTTGAATGAGGACAAAACCATGCCATGGAGATAAAATTCTGTCCAAATCATAACTGCAAATGAAAATTCAAGAAAATATGAGAAACCAACTCGGAATCATCCTAGCATAGAGAACATCTAGACACCAAAAGCATTGCCCTAGCCATAACTTTCTCTTTCTGTAGGTAACTTCCTATGAGAGAGGTGCCATCCAAAAGTAGAAACATGAGGGACTACACCCTTACCCCAAACAATATTATACCACGGGACAAGCTGAGCTAGCCCGAATCTCCTTCCACACCGATAAGACATAGAAGATACCAGATTGAGTGAGGGACCAAGCTCGGTTATCAGATTGAGCCACTGAAGGAAGGGAAAAATCCTTAACCTAGGAAACAATAAGCCTTTGAGATGGATCTTCGACTGTAGGAAGGTCCCATTCCCCATCCCGAATGAAATCCTCCACCTTAGCTACTATAGAAGATCTGGGTTGATTATGAATCATATCTGAAATGGACCTGTCAGAGAGCCATCGGTCTGTCCATAAATTGATAGTCTCACCATCCCCTACGATCCACCTCTCTTTTGAACCAGAAAAATCCCAAATCTTCTTATACCAGGCCAAACAAAAGATCATAAGTATGACGTCTTTGGGGAACCTAGTTGAGACAGAAAATGCCCTCTCAAGAAGGAGGCCACAACTGAATTATCAGTTTCGATGAACCAAGCCAGCTTCACAAGCATTGATAGATACACGTCTCTCAGCCGTCTAACACATAACCCATCTTCCAATCTAGGCTTGCACACGTTATTCCATTTAACTATAATAGCTCTAGATGTTCAGAGTCCCCACTCCAAATAAAGTTCCTTATCCATCATTCCATTAGAGTTATGGAGGAGGATGGCCACAGATAAATAGCAAATTTGTGAATGGGAATACTCCCTAGAGTAGATTTGACCCGCCATGGACAACATTCTTCCTTTGCACCCTGCCATCCTTGCCTTGAATTTATCAACTAAAGGCAAGATGAAATCCTTCTGGACTCTACCTCTGAATATTTCCACCCCTAAGTATTTCGTGGAAAATTAACATTTTGGGATGTGGATGATATCTTTTATTCTTCTCTTCCCGTGGGTAGGGATTTTCCTAAGAAAACCTTACATTTTTCCATGCTAATGACTTGCCATTAGTATGTCTGATACATAACCAACAAATTCTTGAGATGACGGACCCCTCTCACTTCTACAGTAGTGAAAATAAAAATGTCGTCAAAATACAATAGATGAATAGGGGTAAGAAAATTCCTTGGACATGGCAATGCATGAATTTTATTCTCAATCTTGAGAGGCTTTAGGCCACGACACAAGGCCTCCTCTGCTATGATAAAAGGATTGGGGAGAGTGGTCCCCTTGACATAATCCTCGTTCCATACCAAAAAAGTCAATGGGCCACCATTAATAAGAACTGATAACTTGGTAGAGAGAAGAATCTGATAGAGCCAATCAATTAAAATATGAGAGAATCCAAATTTACGCATAACATCAAATAGAAAGGCCCAATCTAACGTGTCATACGCCTTTTCTATATCGAGTTTTAAAGCCATGCCACCCCCAAAAGCATTCAGATGCATTAGTTTTGTTAACTCTGATGCCATACATATATTGAAAGAAATAATTTTTCCCCTTTGGAAGGCACCCTATTCAACCTAGGCAGAAAATTAGATAAACGCATGGCAAAGATCTTTGGAATGATTTTAAAAAAGAAGTTACCACTTTAGTATATATCAGTTACCACTTAAGATTTGCCCCCATAATACCTTCGCTCCAAGTAAAGAGAGTTAATTTGTGGTTGACCATATCCTTTCCCTAGTTTTTTGTTGTATATATTATCCTTCTACGAGTTGTTTCTTTCCTCACTCTGTTTTTTCTTTTCTTTATTTTTATTTTTTTTTTAATTTTTTTTTTAATTTTTAATTTTTTATTTTTTTTATGTATCATCCTTAAAAGATTATTCTGTTTCTTTTTGTTGGGATTTTCCCCTTGTTTATCCGTTGTGGCTGATATATATATATATATATATTCCTTTTATCTAGTATAATTTTTTCATTCACCAAAAAAGAAAAAAAAAATGTTGATGTCCCTTATTTCTAAGGCATGAATTTAATAACGTTTTCATGAATCAAATTAGTCCAAGTGTTGGTAGCTCTGTTAGCTTTTTGGTGGTAGATTCAATGTATTATGTAATTTCTTCATTCTTTCTTTGAAATAATATACATAATCTCCTTGCGAAAAAAATATTAGTCCAAGTGTTTTTTCACACTTTTTTGGCAATCTATTTGTCCTCATCAAGGCTTCTTAAATGTAAATGAATGTCTAAGTTACTTTAAACTAAACAATAAATGCATATTCTATGGACATGTAAACCAAGTTCGGTGTGATTCAAATGCTTTCCTTTTAACCAATTAGACGAAGTAATTTTCAAGAGCATTGGCCATTTTTGATAGATCCGTTTCTTATTTTGCTTCACTGGGTTTCTGAATTTCTTGAACCAAGTGGTCAACTTGTTGGAAACGTCAAGGAGGACAAATATTGATAGAGGGAAAGGATTTGTACTGCTTTCAAAAGTGTAGAAGGAATAGAAATAGTGTGGGCTTATTGGTCAATTTGGTACTTTAGAGATTGTATGGACATGCATGTACATGAAAAAAATCATATCAATCAAAGTTCAGGAGGGAGAGAGAGAGATGATCAATTAAGTAAAGTATTGTATTAAACAAGTCCACAGAAAAATAAAAATAAAAATAAAAGAAAAAAAAAAGGCTTTTGAAAGGGACATGATTGTCATTTGCCTTTTTTCCTGGATATTTGGGAAACAAATGACAGTACATATTTAAAACAGTAAAAAACAGAAACACCATTTTTAGACATTTTTTTACTAACTAGGTTCTAGAATACTATAAATTATATAATAACTACTTAATCTTATATTGGACCTAAATCCCTAATATTTAGGCTTATAGAATTGGTCCAATAAACCCAATGTTCCAAAATTATGAAACTCATGTCCCATGTAACCCATTAAATACTCAAAATTAAATATATTAGCCTATTATTGGTGAAATTTGATGGCATAATTTGTTGCCAGCCTTCTTGTTCTTTTACACTACATCAAGCACTCCTTGGTTCCCAAGGTTGCAAAATTAAAATTTAATTTTGATAGCTACTACTTTGGCATCCGAGGTGTTTCCTATGTACTTTAGACCAGAAAGCAAAACTTTTAAGGAATAGCCATGGAAATATCATCTATCTGAAGTACTGGTTGTTTTGACTTGAGCATTTTCATAAGCTTTCCCTACAGCTTTTGTGGTTGAAGGAGATTCCTTTAAATATAGTGTGCATAATCATCTTTTTGATATCTGACCAAAAAAGAAATCTTTTTTATAAGACATGGGGATCATGTTATCTCATCAGAACAATTTAACATGAGCGCAAGCGATATGTGATCTGTATTGTACATTCCCTATCTATGATAATGAAGAATATTTTACACACAATAGGACATTCACTGGCAGGCTATCTATGTATGCCTTAGTTACATTCAGCTTGTCCTTTTAACTTTTTGATGGATGACATGTCCCATAATATTGGTCATAGGAATATCAGAAATATCACCTCCATGAATTGAAAAATCTCATCCTGTTGGATACCCCCCACGGACCCCTATTGGCTGTATGCATTAGTGTAGTGGTCACACAACCTAGCAATAGAATCAGGATCCTCTCCAGTGCGCCCAGTGTGCCCAATGCTCATTGAACAGCTAGCAGTTCCCCGGGCACACACCTTGGCTGTTGGCTGTGCACTGGGTACACTTAGGGGTGCAACAGGGCCGGATTGGGCTGGGTTCCTTAAAACTCTAGCCCAACCCTGAGTCCCTTAACTGGGCCCAAACCTGCCCTAACCCTGACGCAAGGCCGCAAAACTTCAACCCTGGCCCTACCCAAGATTCAACCCAACCCTTACCCGCCCTAATTGACCCTAATTTTTCAGGGTCAAGGCGGGATGACCCTGACCCTGACCTTGGTTTGCCATCAAGGGCTGATATATCCTGACCCTGACCCTGACCCTGACCCTGACCCTACAAAATATGAAATATTAAAATAAAAAATATTCATAATAAAGAGTAGATAAAAAATACAAATTTACAAATTACTTGTCTTGGTAAAAAAGGCAAGAGAGATCTTTTTTTTTGGTAAAAAAAACAAGAGAGATCAATAAGAAGATATACTAGGAGTTTCGAGGTGTCAATGACTCAATGTCAAACAACAGATAAAATTAGGTTAAATTCAGGGTCAACATCAGAGGCAAAAATCAGGGCCGGGTTCAAGGTCGGTTGGGCGGGCCAAATACATCAACTCTTACCCGCCCTAACCCTGACTCAGAGTCAAAAATTTCAGGGTCTGACCAGCCCTCAGGGCCAAAATTTTTGGGTCGGTACTTGTTTGGGATCAGAGTGGGCCAAAGGCGGGTTCGGGCCGTCAAGGCCAAACTTGCACCCTAGGTACATTGGTGCGCTTGAGAGAATCTTGCTTCTTGACAGCAACTCCCTCATTGTTAAATTTTTAAGTGATTGAGGTTCCTGTCCAGAAGCATAGTGTAGAGTAACACTCCCTAAATCTATGTTTCTTCCCAATAATAAGGGGTATGTCATTTTAAAGGGAGAGGAGAGAGAGACTCAGGGAGACACTAGTATACTCTAGACTGCCGAACAGAATTCATTTTCCAAACTTTTAATTTTCAAACTTTGAAATAATTAAACCACTAAACAGGAAAAGCTACCAATCTATAAGTCGAATTGAATATAGACAAGTCAGACTTTTAGGGTTCAATTATAATTGTAAATCCATTGAATTAATTTATACTATTACCTAGTTTCAAAAGTAACAGAAGTACCACTAAATTGAAAGCTTAATAATTGCATTTTCTATTTTTGGAAAATCAAAATCTCTTGCCACTTTTGATAATGTTTGCTAATTTAGGAACTCCCAGTCCCCACCTTGCTTGGTTTTTCCACTTGATTTGATGTTTAAACAAACACAGACGTAACAAAACCTACCACCCACAATGGCTCTTCAATAAGCAATCCCACACGTAATTGTACATTGAAACATGGAGGTTCCAAATAGTGGGCCTTAATCTTTATCGTGTTTTTGGATCACAGCACATTAGAATCCTATCTTCTTGTGGTTTTTAAGCCAATCAAAGATTTAGATGCCACTTAATGTTACCTGCTTGATTCCAATCAAAATATGAAAAAAGGGAAACATATATTAATAGAGATTGAACTGAAATGTCATGGTCCTTCAACCTGATTGGCAACTCATCAGACTCTTCTCTGGTACTATAAACAAATAACTATCTTTATCTTTTGAAGGTGACAACTCACTAAGATAATGTTTCAATGGAATGCAATCATATCACTGGTTCAATTTTTAGTAAGACAAGGTCTGCTTCTATCTACTTCACTTACTTACCTTTCATCAACTCATCATAATTTTTACTAATCAAGCTATTGTAAAGGGAAATTGTGGAGAGAGAGAGAGAGAGCCATGGGCTGTTTGGCATATAATTAATTCAAGTTAATCTCTCTCTCTCCACATGAAATGATCTCACTGCCCTCTTATACAAAATTGTTCTGTTGGGCCTCATTGATGCACTCTTCTTTCTCGCTAACTCAAAGGACACTCACCCTTAAATAATACCGCATGTTCTGGAAGGATGCAATACTATCCTTGAAAACTCAATTCAGGATCGGGATTGAGCCAGGAAATGCAATCCCAACCGGACCCCTATTTTGCAATCACAATCTAGGATTAGAAACAAACCCAACCTAAACCACACAATTTAGGATTAGAAACAAACCCAACCTATGCAATCTTGGTCTGGTAGTTTGTACTTGTCTTGTCCAAGCAGCTCTTGGGACTCCAATTTGAGTCCTCCCCACGTCATTTCCACAACCCCCCCCCCCCCCCCTCCAAAGAAAAGCCACTGGCTGCCCTCTTGGAACACCGACCGTAGTGGCCTATGGGCCCTCATCCACTATATTGGACCAGGCCTTGGGCTGGGCACTATTCAAAATTCATGAATGGCATCCCTGGGCCCAAAATTAAATTGGGTTTGACATTATTCAACCGTAACACCTAAAAAAGATCACTAGATCAGGTGGGCTTGGAAGACTCCTGTCTTTGTATGTTTTAAAATTTTTGGTGGTCTTTCTATCAAAAGTCGCCAAAAGTGAGCGAGCCTGTGGTGTAACGGTTAAGTTGCAATATTTTGGTTTGTGTCATATGCTTGAAATTTAGAAATAGTCTCTTCTACAAAGGGGGTAGGGTAAATACATTTGTCTCCCTTAGACCTTGCAGTAGCGGAGGCCTTGTGTACTAGGTTGCCATTTGTTTTTTTATATCAAAAATTGTCAAAACAATGATGCAAATAGGGTTAATTATACTTAAATATCCTTTTTTCTAGGCCTTTTATTATGTCAAAACAATGATGCAAATAGGGTTAATTATACTTAAATCTATGACCTATTTCATATAGGTTATAGGCTTGGAGCTCTTAATTATATATGGTAGATTTAAATTCTACGATTAACTTTGACGTGTCATTAGGGATGGTGCAAAAGGTTCCTCTCCCTTGCAAGTAACCACCCCATCCCATCTTACATGTGGGGATCCAGACTCATGGGGGCCATTAGATAGGAAACCATGAAATGGTTATTTATTTTTGGGAAAATGAACTTTGTCTGAGAGCATAGCATATGCTATCGCTTCCTGAGTCTCTCTCTTCCCCCCATTGAATTGCATATCTACCCCTCTATTGTAGGAGAAGAGAGATAGATTCAGAGAAACACTAGTATTGTACGCTACACTCCTGGATAAAGAACTACTTCCCAATCAATATCTTTGAGTGTTTTGGGCATATTCTATTATTCTAGAAAATAAATTTTGATGAAAGTAGTTAAATAATTGTACTACTTATTTTTCCCTATTATATATTATAAATAATATAAGACAGAAGGTTCCGTAAAGGCAGCGTATTTTCTGACACAAGGTGGCCCCTTTTGCATGAGGGTTGGGATCGAGGATTGGTTACTCTGATACACTTAAATAAATCGGCTGATAAAATGAGGGAACCAAAAATCATATCAATCCACACTAAATCCATTTTCATAATAGATATGGGATCAGCCCCCATATGAGTGGTATGAGATTGTGGCACATACTCTCTTGCTCTCTCGCAAATACAAGTTGGATGGATCATTTTGGTCAAATAGGGAGGCAGGAATAATAGTTTATCCTTCTAAAATCAGAGTGAGTTCTTGTGATTTACAACAACGAGCAGATCTATCTTTTCATGAAGGATATGGGACTGTTGGACCCAATCTACTCAAGATATGAATAATATCCTTCCTGATTTGGTATGAATTCTATTTCAATTTTAGAAGTTTTGATTGATTTTTACACCTTCTTTCAATGAAATAGAAATTCAATTTCACTGAAATTCTGAAACAAGTGAGAAACTCTGAGCTTTTCCTTTAGAAAAACAAAAAACAAAAACAAAAACAAAACTCAGACCCACCATGTCCATTTATTGAGTGCGGTAGAATTCAAAAGGTAAGGGTACAAATTTAGCCAATTAATCGGAGCCCACCTAAGCCCACCCAGAACCGGTGACGGGCCTGGTGGGCTTTACTGATCTTTCTAGCCATCGGATGTCGCGTTGAATGTCCAACGCTTTGAAAAGGATGTATTTTTGATCATTTGCCAAACGTTTCTACTCTACTGGATTCCCGCTCTAGCCAACCTGCCCTTGTGGGTGGTTGTCACTGGAAACCTTCTTTTCCAGTCTCGGCCTTTGCCTTACTTCTTACTTCTTACTTCTTACTTCTTACTTCTCGCCTGCACATACCAGAAATTTAGAATTGTCCAGCTTCCCACCATAGAGGAAACCAAGCAACTTAATCCTTTGAGCTTCAGTTGTATAAACCACTTGCCTCTCAGTTTCGTTTTCTTGACCGTTGGCCTATAAACTAACAAGGTGCTTATTCCCTACTTGAGTCTTCTTCCTATTAAAGGTCAAAATTGCAAAGAAAAAACCTTGAGAAGGATTTACTTGTTGGCTGAAACCCAATCGCGCAGCGGAAGGACATGAAGATCATCTTGCATCGCTTCAATTGGTAGAGGTTATGAATACCTTCTCCATATCCCCCCTTCCTTCTTTTGGGTTTTTGGAGATGCATCCATCTGCTATACATGATCACTTATCATGAATTAAATTTTAATGGAATTTCTTCCCTAATCTAGAAATTAGGGCTATATACCATATGCACCTGGATGTTTCTTTGCTTTACTTAATGTGGCAAAGCTGGAGCACATATGTATAATACTGAGAATTGTTCTTAAATTTGAGCCTAACTTAAAAATATGTACTTTCAGTGTTTGAATCTGAGATATCCTTGCGTAAGAAATATCCTTTTTCTTGAAACATAGCTAAAGAAAGAAGGGAAGGGTGGCTATTAAATTTGATATGTCCAAATCCTATGACAGCGTTGAATGTGGATACATTAAAGCTCTTTTCTGATTTCTTGGCTTTTCATGATTGGTGTGATTTGATTAGTGTTCTCATGTCTTCTCTACGTTGTACTTAATCAAATTAAATGGGGCCATTTTCAATCACTCTGAGGCATCTAGGGGTATTTAGCAAGGATGCCCTCTTAATCTTTACTTATTCATCCTAGTAATGGAAGACCTATCTCGGCTTTTCGGTTTCTTTAAAGAACGAATTATTTTAAGGGGCATCAAATTATCTAGCCAAGCCTGGAGTTCACCCACCTTCTCTTTGTAGATGACACTTTTCTTTTCTGTAGGGCTTCTCTTAAGGTCATTTTGCCAATTCAATTCATATTTGACATATTCTGAAAATATGTAATGAGATTGGATGAAAACTCAGCATATTCCTTTGATATTATATGTTGCAATATATACAAGAAAGTGATCCCACCGAATTGGTAAGAAAGATTGAGAGAATTTACATAAAGTAGAAATTCTAAGTAGACTTAGTGAGGTGGAGTGGCAAACATGTAAGGTAGAGTGATATATATATACATTAAAGCTAAGGAGATATATGGGAGACGAGTTGGCTACCCGTGATCAGCAAGGATTCTACCCTCTAAATCCGTGAAATAGTCCCCCTCAAGTTAGAGCGTGTATGTCAATAACGCCCAAGATGGAAAGAAGAAATTGGAATGTATCTCGTCCGAGAGGGTTGGTAAAGATGTTGGCCAGCTGCATACAAGAAGACGGATTGTAAGTGTTCTTGGACAAACCAATGTCAATATGTTTAGTAAGCTTGTGGAACACAGGATTGCAGCGACGTGTAATGCGGTTTGGTTGTCATAGAAGAGGTGCATAGGATGTGATAACGGAACCCCGAGATCAAAAAGGAGAGTTCGTAACCAAATGAGCTCCCAAGTGGCAGTTACCATTGAGCGGTACTCGGCTGAGGCCAAGGAGCAGCAGATTGTATTTTGCTTCTTAGATTTCTAGGATAAGTGATTATTGCCAAAAAAAAAAAAAAAAGTCACATATTCAGTCACAGAACCACGGGTGGTAGGGAAAGTGGCCCAATCTAAGCCTGAATAGTACCTAAGGGGAAGAGAGCTTGTGGCCAGAAAAGAATAAACTAGTACCAACAGAGGACTTAGGCATAAACGTCCATATGGGATTATCGTGGCTGTGCATAAATGACTCAATGAGTGATGACTTAGGAATATCAGGTTGGGTGATGGTGAGATAAATCAAACGGCCAATGAGACCGCGATAGACAGATGGATCTCCTAGAAGACAGCCAATATCTAGATCCAAACGAAGATTTTTCTCCATAGGGAAGGCAATTGGCTTAGTAGCGAGCATCCCAGACTCGGAGAGAACGTCCAGGGTATACTTGCGCTGATGTAGGACTGTGGGCAACCCCAATGCCAAGGAAGTAATTGAGTGGACCCAAATCCGTGAGGTGAAACCGATTATGTAAGAAAGTAAACAGTGCTTGCAATGGTAATGGCGTCAACTTAAATGAGGACAACAATACAACTAGCTTGGCTGGACTTGATGAAAAGAGAATAGTCGGTCAAGGACTACTTAAAACCAGTGTCAAGGAGAGAACAAGTCAGGGTAGTGAACCAATTGCAAGATGCTTGCTTGAGGCCATACAAGTATTTTCTTAACTTGCAAAAACTGTTCTCCACTAGTTCGAATTACCAAGAGGGATGCGCATGTACACTTCCTCATGGAGATCATCATGGAGGAAGGCATATTGACATCCAATTGATAAAGGTACTAACCATGGATAGCAGCAACAACTAAAAGGTTGTGAACAGTAACCAATTGGAAATAGGGACGAAAGTATCGATATAGTCAATTCCATCTTGCTGTGTAAACCTTAGCAATGAGACGCACATTATAGTGCTCAATATTTGTGTCTGCGCCACGCTTAATCTTGAAGACTCACTTGCATCCGATTGCCCTTTTACCTATGGGAGAGGCTACAAAGACCAAGTATTATTTTGTTCCAAGGCATGAATTACAATCTCCATGGCAATATGCCAATGGAGATGCTTGACTGCCTCCACGAATGCATGAGGTTTTTGCTTAGTGGGTAATGTCATTAGAAATGCAAAATGGGAAGGTTATACATTATTGTAAAAAAAGTACTTACAAATGGGGGTAGGGTGCGATACCTGTCATAGAGGGCATGATGGGGAGAGAGCGCTACGAGGAAGCCATAGAATACACATAGTCCTTCAAGCGAGCAGGGACAATGTGAGGATTTCCAGAGTGCCGTAGGGGTGGTGGAGGCGGTGGAGGAGGGAACAGGGGGTAGGGACTGTAGATGAGGGAGATGGAGGCAAGAAAGATGGTGGAGCGATTGAGTTCGAGATTGGAATGGGTAAGACTGAGTGGGAAGGTGTCTCAGGGACTGTGACAAATAGGAAGATATGTTTATGGAATGTGACATTCCGTGAAACAAAAAATATGCTGGGTGGCAAGGATTAAAGTATCGGTATCAGTCGTCGTATCGGTCGGCCAAAATTAAGATACGTATCGAAGGGTATGGTATCGTATTGGAGATACACTAAGATATGCTAAAGATACACACATAAATGGATAGGAAACATTTTTTTAAATACTTTTACATAAAGAATTTGTTAAAAAAAGCTATTGATAATATGTATTATGCATAAACACTAAATTGAGGGTATCGTACTAAGAATTCAAGGACTGTAGTTGTCCCATAAATGTAAAATCCTTGTTCCCAACCTTGATTTCCACTTTAGTTAGAGAGAAATATGGCTGACAGCAACTTTGGAACAAAAACCCTTCAAAAAATCGTTTTTTTCTGAAAAATTACCCATATTGGCCATTATATGACCGTAGCACCGATACGTATCGATACTCACCAATATGTACCGATATATATATATATATATCGATACTCACCGATACGTGCTGATATATATCGATACGTACTGATCGATACATACCGATACTCACCGATATGTACCAATACATACCGAAACGTACATTTTACCTCAATTTTATATTTTTCATAGAGTCGTATTGAGGCATGTCGTATCGTATCGATGTGTATTAGTGATGTATTGATGCATATCAGTATGTATTGTAGGATATATATCGATACGAAATGATTTAAAAAATTCAATGTATCGTATCGATGTGTATCGTATCGGCCGACTAAATTTAAGATACGTATCGGAGGGTATCGTATTGGTATCGGAGATACTTAAAACCATGCTGGGTGGTAAGGTCAAAGACCTGATAATCCTTTTACAAGAATGGGTATCCAATGAAGACACACCGAGTAGCGCGGGGGTCGAATTTGTGAAGACTAGGAGAATGATTATGAGCATAGCACAGGGAACCAAAAACCGTAAGGTGACCATAGGAAGGAACCGAATTAAGTAGGACCTCTGTTTGAGATTTTAAAAGTAATCACAAGTGTATGGATCAATGTAGCTACGGGTCGAACACAGGGAGAGCAGTCACTTTATTTTTTGCTTCTTTT
>NW_024870459.1:126446-292967 GCF_013358625.1 Macadamia integrifolia | reverse complement strand
TGTTGGCCGATTTTTTTTCTTTCCCTTGGTTGATTTTCCTTCTTGCTTTGTCTGATTTGGATAATCTTCTGGTGATGATGTGGAGGAGAGATAAGATTGGGACAAGATTTATTTCTCCCTTTTTTTTTTTTTTTCTCCTTGCGCAAGAAACCCCTCCCACGATTTTCCTTGTTTGAAGATTTGGACAATCTTCTAATTTGATGTGGAAATCTCTTCCTTCTTGCTTTGTGTGATTTGGACAATTTTCTAATGATGATGTGGAGGAGAGAGAAGATTTGGACAAGATTTGTTTCTCCCTTTTTTTTTCCTTTTTTTTTTTTTTTTTTTCTTCTTGCACAAGAAACTCCTCCCACGATTTTCCTTGCTTTGAAGATTTGGACAATCTTCTAATTTGATGTGGAAATTCCCTCCAAGACAACCATGCGATTTGAACTTAAGACTTGGTGAGGAGGGGAATTTTGCACACCATAGCTCACCAACTACATTAGGTTGTTGTTGTTAGAGAGATATGACACCTGATAATGCTTAAGGCCTTTAAAATACAAAATCTGCAAAAAGAGAGTAAAACCCAAGGTAGCTCCATTCTAAATATGTAAAAATGCATGATTTACTACTTAAATTTCACACATAAATGTGTTCATCAACCTCCTGAAGAGTTTTCATAAAGATTGGGAGTGGGCAGTTGATCAGATCATAATTATACATAATATTGTTATTTAACTGTTGATTTTTATCAGATTTCATGATTAAATTGATTCCTTTTTGCTATTTTATTGCAAGGTTTTGAGGGTAAAATTGTATTTTTCGAGAGAAGAAGAGGAAAAAAATTAAGAATAAGAGAGAGACTCTCTCTCTCTCTCTCTCTCTCTCTCTCTCTCCTAATCTCTTTGGTCTCTCTTTCCTAGATTTTCTCTCCTCTTTCTCCCACGTAATACATCCCTATCTCTCCTCACTTTCCAAATCCCTCCTTTTTTACAGTTCTCCCTTCTTGGAGCACAACTTCTTCTGGACAAATTTCCTTGGACAGCATTGTGTGGAGATCATTGACATTGCATCAAGGTTCCATCACCACCATCACATCACCACTGAATCCCTTCACATGTGTTTAGGTCTCCATAGAAAAACACCATTGTTGCTACCCTTTGTTGATTTGCCTCATGAGCGGCTAAGTCCCCTTTATCTTTTAGTGTAGATGAACCTTTGATAATTGTTATTTAATTTCTGGTTTTAGCATACTTGATTGTATGATATTGAAACTATCCCTTTGTGGATGATTTTAATTAAATTATTTAGTTTAGAAAATGTGGTTCTGTGATTCATATTTTCTATTCAAACAATAGTTTTTATCAAAATTTCAGTTGTATCGATGATAACTTTAATTAATCGAACTAGTCATGCTAAGATTGTGCGAAAGATGATAGAGCTTGGCAAGATAGGTTATACCTAGAATGGATCGAAATTATCATTCTGTGGTTGCATTAGACTTGTAGTTTTAATGAACAGGAGTATGCATCAGATTTAGATAATCATGTCAATGGGGATTCAGAACCTAAATGATGTTCTCATAAATTCTTAGTTTTGTTAATTAGTCATTTATTTAGTCTTAATTTTGCAATTTGATTTTCAAAATGACATTCACATCAATTTTAGTAAATTCAGCTTTTTAGTTCTCTTTGGGTTCGACTGCTTTCTTACCACTATCTCATAGTTAGTTAGGGTTCTATTTTGATTCGTTTGCAACAGTGATCAAATTTTGGCATCGTTTCCAGGGAACCAAAGCACTGTTTGCTAGGATTTGTTGTTTGTTTCATTAGGTGTAGTTTAGTTCTTAATCTAGACATTTTTTCATATTTTTCTTTGTTTAAGTTCAGTCTAAGTTGTTTTAGTTTGTTTTGAAGGTACTCTACGTTGTCGGGGAACCAAAGCGCGGTTTGCTAGTTGTTAATAATGATCGTCATACTTTTCATCCCAACTTGACCACTTTGGACCTAAAAATTGATACATTTAATTCAAACAAATAAAAATGGCAGAGAATGCAACTGTAAGACGCCCATTGAGTGAAAACTTCACCCCATCGACATATATTTCGACCTCTTGTATTTGGGTGCCTGCTGTCCAAGACGCCCAATATGAGATCAAGTCAATGTCATTTAGATGCTCCCATCTTTATATGGACTTAATAATGAGGGACTCTACAAGCACCTGGATGAATTTTTAGAGATATACTCCACTGTCAAAATCCTGAATTTTTCCCCTTAGGTTGACCTTGTGCCCATTTTCCCTTAAGGATAAATCCAAATAATAACTTAATTCTTTAAATTTTGTAGTGATTGAAACCTAGGCACAAACGCAATAGGAGTTCCTAAAAAGAAGTACTTTCCAATAGGTAGGACTAACCAAATTAGACGAGCCATCACTAGCTTTACGCAAGTTGATGGTGAGCAATTCCATGACATCTGGGAGAGACTTAAGAATCAAATTAAAAAGTGTCTCTATCATGTTGTACCCAAGTGGCATTTGGTCCATTGCTTCTATGATGGATTGACAGATAGACACATAGGCAGATGGTTGATTCTTCTTGTGGAGGCACTGTGGGCATACTATCTGAAAAAGCTTGACTACTTATTATACATGGGGCAGTATTTTAGGCAGTCTACGCTAGCTCCCACTTATCGGGACACGTGCGATTTTTGTGCCAGTTCTACACATTATGTGGGTGATTGCTCTCTAGCTGTGCGATTCCCTGAATATGTTCAAGAATATGCACAGACTACCCAGAGTTTCTCCAAACTGGGTAATGACCAATATTCCTAGAGCTATAACCTTAGTTGGAGGAACCACCCCAATTTTGGATGAAAGCAACCCAATAGTTTTCAAAATCCACTATATAAGCAGAATTTTTCCAATTAGCAGACTTCTTGTAGAGATGTGTAGCAGCCACCTCCTCCACCACCTATGAGTTCATCATTAGAGAAAAAGGTGATGCAGGTTTTGAATAGGTTGGACCAGAACAAAAGCTCTCCCAGTCACATACTTAATCCCTTACTAAGTTAAAAATTCAGTTGGGTCAGTTAGCTAACACCATCTGTAGGAGAGAGGAAGGTCAACTACCCATTCAAGTGGTAGAAATCCTGAGATTCAACCTAGCAATCGAGTTTTTCATGAACAAGCCCAAGTAGTCATGACTCTAAGGAGTGTTTGAGTATTGGGAACACCTGAACAAAATTCCCTTACAGAGGATTCTGAGAAAGAGATGAGTCCAAACCCCAATCCTGAGTGGTAGAAATCTTGAGATTCAGCCTAGCAATCGAGTTTTTCATGAACAAGTCCAAGCAGTCATGACTCTAAGGAGTGTTCGAGTATTGGGAACACCTAAACAAAATTCCCTTACAGAGGATTCTGAGAAAGAGATGAGTCCAAACCCCAATCCTGAAGCTCCATAAGCTTCCATGGATGATGAGATTGAACAAGTTGGAGGCGATGAAAACCCTGATATGTATATGCCTAGAGCCCCTTTTGCCTCTTCTTCTTCTTCTTCTTCTTCTTCTTCTTCTTCTTCTTCTTCTTCTTCTATATTTGACGAGAAGGGTTCAAGAATGGAAGAGATGATGGAATTGTTCAAACAAGTCCAAATCAATCTTCCCCTTCTAGATGCCATAAAGCAAGTTTTAGCTTATGCTAAGTTCTTAAAAGACTTATGCACTTAGAAGTGTAAGCTGAAGACCCATATCCCTAAGACTACCCATTTGACTGAGTAGGTTAGCACCATTTTGTCAAACCAACTCCCTCCTAAATTGAAAGATTGTGGACCACCCCTCCTATCTTGTACCATTGGGAACCTTCCCGTTGAGCATGTACTCCTAAATCTAGGAGTGAGTGTAAATATTTTACCTAACTCTGTCTATGATCATTTTGGGTTTGGAGAATTAAATCCTACAAAGATTATTCTCTAACTTGTTGATCGTTCTGTGGAAGTCCCTAGAGGCTTTACTGAAGATATATTAGTTAAGGTTGATAAGCTTTACTTCCCTGTGGATTTCCTTGTGCTTAACATGGAAACATCGACTAAAGGAAAACCACAGTCAATTATCTTAGGACATCCATTTTTTTCCACTGCTAATGCATTCATTAATTGCAGATCAGGTGCTATCGATATCTCCTTTGGTAATATGAAGCTTCGATTGAACATCTTTCATGCTTCTTTAGGGTCACAATGTGAGGAAGAGTGCTTCTCCATTGATGTTTTAGATGAGGTAGTAGAGGATTACACCCCAATGATACTAGTAGATGACCTAGTGTGGTAGTGTTTGACGTCCTTTGGAGGTGATGATTATAATATTGATTCTTACACTGTTGAGGTCAATTCTCTATTAGATGCTCCTACCCCCTCCATACCGTCCTCTGTGGACCGTCAATTTTGAGCCTCTTCCTCCTTTCACTGAGAAGCCAACATTGATTTTTATTAAGTCTCCACCAGTATTAGAGCTTAAATCAATGCCAGATTTATTGAAGTATGCTTTCTTGGGATAAAATGAGACATTACCTATCACCATTGCTTCCAACTTGACATCTGATCAAGAAAGCAAACTGGTGGATGTTCTCAAAGAACATAAGGCTGCCATTGGGTGATCGGTAGTTGATTTAAAAGGTATTAGCCCATCAATTTGTATGCATCCTGATGAGCACATTTATGTGTGAAATCTAGAGTAGTAAAACATGCATTTTACATATTTAGAATGGAGCTACCTTGGCTTTTATTCTCTTTTTTTAGGTTTTTTATTTTCATAGCTTGAAAGACTATCGTGCACTGTATCTCAAATTTTACAAGTAAAGAGGTCCTATTTCTTTTCATGATTGAGAAGAAGACGAAGTTCTGAGCAAGATAGATGTGTTCAATTAAAAGTACACATCTGTTTGGTCATCCGTACAAGTGATTATTCTTTTCGGGCCAGAAAAAGAATAATGGATCATCACTGAATCGAGATGCAAAACCAGCCCATCTGCAGTTGTCCCAGAGGTACAAAGAATATTCTAAATGCCAACAAGGATCGATGGACCACACCCTTAAGTGATTGAAGATTTGTTTTTGCTAAAAACAACTACCTAGCGTAGTTGGTGAGTTGTGGTATGTAAAATCCCTTGCTCATTAAGAGTTTTCAAGTTTGAACCATTTGGCTGCCATTTTTTTTTTTTTGGAAGATTTTCTCCCTCCTACTCATCACCATCGATTCAAGCAAGGAATAGAGGTCAGCCAAGGGGGTTTCTTGCACAAGAAGAGCGAGAAAAACAAAGAAATAAGAGAGAAAAAAATAGGAAGCAAAGAGAAAAAAAATAGAAAAATAAATATAGGAAAATAAAAAAAATTAGGAAAATCATGGGCTACACTCTCTCTCCACCTCACAATTATGGGCCCCCCAAACCCTAATCGTTGGTCTTTCTCCCTATTTCTCTATAAATAAAAAACGTTCAAGGGGAGAGGACGGCTAGTTATTATTTTTTTAGTGCTCTCTTTTTCTCTCTCCTTAGGTGCAATTCCATTTTAGGGTTTTATCTTTTTCTCTAGTTCTCTTCTCTAGGTGTAGTCTCTTTTTAGTTCTTCTTACTTTTTAGTTAAACACTTTTGTAATGGAGTTTTAATTAATCAATGCAAGTTTTCTTTCATGTTTATGGTTTATGGTATTGTAATTTTAATTCTCTAGTTCAAGATTTAGATCTAGGTGACAAGATCCAAGCTTTGAAGCATCTCCGTTCAAATTCAACTTTCTCTTCATGATTTGTTTTCTCTAGTACTAGCAATTTCAGATTCGGTTTATTCTAGATCTGGTTTTTAGTACTGGTAGTATTTTAAATCTCAATCAACTTTTCAAGTCCAAGTATTTAAGTTCAAGTAAGTAGGCTTCTATAGTAGTCTTCTCACCCCCCTCTCATTCCCTCTTCTTACTACCCATCATTCTTAAATTATGTTTTAAATTTTCAGTTTTCATTATTGCTCTCCCTTTCCCCCAAGGTTTATGGCTAGATTATTCGTTGGCTTTGCCCCTCTCTAGCTATGTAATCATCCTTTTATTTTGATTATTTATATTGCATCCCTTCCCCTAAAGCCAAGTAGAAAAGCCCTTACAAGAGTATTCTCTGGTCAAGTAGAGAAGCTCATATTATTTATGGTGCATCCCTCGAGCTAAATAGAGATACATACTTATGTGCATCTCTCTAGATTTATTCTTTTTTTATTTTATTTTTTTATTTCAGTTATTTGCTTTTTAATTACATGGTTTCAGTATTTAAATTCCTATATGACAAATGGTTAGGATTAGATGTGAATGGTTAGATCGCTCAATTTTTATTACAATTTCAATTCCAATTTCCCTAGATGTGTTGGTTAGGATGCTTTTAGATGCATTTGTTTTAGGTTGTTAGTTAGAAATAGATCACCATAATTAATTTGTGCACTTTCGTATTACTATAAGAAGCCTAAAATAAAGTGGTTGTTCTCCTTGTATTCGACCCGTTAGCTACACTGATCCGTACATTTGCGGTTACTTTTAAAATTCAAAGACATCCTATCTACTATGATGATGGAGCTAAACCTTCCCAGGATGCAAAGGAGATTGAATCCTAACATGTACTACGTTGTCAAGAAAAAGGCGGTGAAATGGTTAGATGCAAGTATTATTTACCCCATCTCCAACAGTAAGTGGGTGAGTCCCACTCAAGTTGTGCCTAAGAAGTTAGGCATTACTATCTTGAGAACGACCAGGGTGACAGGATCCCTACTCGCACAACCATAGGTTGCTGAGTATGCATTAATTATCAGAAACTGAATTCCGTCACCCGCAAGGATCACTTTCCTTTATCATTCATTGATCAGATTGTAGAGAAATTAGTAGGCCAAAAATATTTCTATTTTCTTGAATGATTATTTAGGTTATAATCAGGTCACTGTTTGTCTTGAAGACCAAGAGAAAAATACTTTCACATGCCCCTATGGTATATTCTCTTTTCAGCGGATGCCCTTTGGGCTGTATAATGCACCTGCCACATTCTAAAGGTGTATGACGTCTATTTTCTCTGACATGGTGGGAGAGTTTCTTGAGGTATTTATGGATGATTTCTCTGTGTTTGGGTCATCCTTTGATGATTCTCTTAAAAAATTAACGAAAATTTTAAAACGTTATATGGACACAAATCTGATTTTGAGTTAGGAGAAGAGCCATTTCATGGTTCACGGAGACATCGCTCTAGGTCACATTGTGTCTAAACATGGGATAGTGATTAACAAGACCAAGGTTAATTTGATTACCAAACTCCCACCACCCACTTCTGTCTGGCAAGTTCATTCATTTCTAGGCCATACAGGCTTCTATAGCCAACTAGAAGAAAAGCATCTATACCTAACAAGATTAAGTGAATACCAAAAATTGTGGTCATTTTATTTCTATCTTTTCACACAACAAAAAAATGGAAAATATTCTTCTAGAGTCTGAAGTTTGAGAAGTGCATGATAAACACTGCCAAAGCCCAATAGGTGGTTCATTAAAGACTTTAGTATTATATCTAGACCTTTGTGCAATTTGCTTGCCAAGGATGCACATTTTGTCTTTAATGATGTCTACCTGTGAGCCTTTCATACCATTAGAGCTTTGCTGTATGCAGCACCCATAATCCAGCTACTGGATTGGTCACTGCCATTTGATATTATGTGTGATGAATCTGACTATGCGATTGGAGTTGTGTTAGAGAAGAGAGTAGATAAGAAACCCATTGTCATACATTATTCGAGTTAGACCTTCTCAGAAGCTCAATTGAATTACACTATGACTGAAAAAGAATTACTAGCAGTTATGTTTGCTTTCGATAAATTTCGATCTTATCTCTTTGGATCTAAAGTGTGGTTTATTCTAATCACACTGCTCTTAGGCATTTACTTGCCAAGAAAGACACCAAACCTAGGTTGATTAGATGTCTATTACAAAAATTTGATTCAAAAATTCAGCATAAGAAAGGTTCTGAGAATGTGGTAGCAAATCAAATGTCCAGGATCTTAGTTGAGTCACTCTCCACCATTGAGTTGGTTGGCGAATCATTTCTTGATGAGAAATTATTTACGATTTCTCAAATTCCTTCTCCTTGGTTTGCACATAAAGTGAACTACTGACTATTGAGAAGCTTCATGATAGTTGGAGTAACCAAGAGAAAGATAGGTTCTTCTCATTACTGAACTTTTGTTATTAAGAGGATCCAGAGTTGTTTCAATATTGTCATGATCAGATTATTCATCGTTGTGTCCTAGAGAGTGAATTTCATAGTATACTTACCTTTTGTCACACTCTTGCATGAGGAGAGCATTTTAGTGGTAAGAAAATTGTTGTCAATGTATTGTAGAGCGGTTTCTTTTGGCCTACTATCTTTAGAAATTCCCATAAGTTTTGTCGCAATTATGTCCAGTGTCAGAAAGTCAGAAATATATCTTTTAGAGACATGATGCCCCTTAATCCTATTATAATTATTGAGATCTTTGATGTGTGGGATATAGAGTTCATGAGACCTTTCCCTTCATCTTTCGGCTTTGAGTATATTTAGTGGAAGCAGTATCTATGAAAGCCAATGATAACAAAGTGGTGGTTAAGTTTGTACAGTGTCATAAGACTCTTATTGGCATATCCCCTTATTGATTGGTATTTTGGGAAACCTTTTCAGTTACCTATGGAGTTGAATGCCGTGCTTATTGGGATATTAAACATTAATTTTGATCTGGTCAAAGCTGGTTACAACCGTCGTCTTCAACTCTTGGAGTTGAAGGAAATGCATAATGATGCGTATGAGAGCACACATATTTATAAGGCTAGGACAAAGGCTTTTCATGATAAACATATTGTCTATAAGTCTTTTAAAATTAACTAGAAAGTTTAGCTTTTCAATTCCAAGTTATACTTCTTTCCTCTTAAGCTTCGCTCTCAATGGGATGGCCCCCTTTGTGGTCACTCAAGTATCATCCCATGGTGTTATTATCATTCAAAATCCTAAAATAGGAAACACTTTTTCAGGTTGTGGGCAACGCCTTAAACCTTATGTGGATGGTATTCCTGATGGCCATGTGGTTAAGTCTGTTGATTTAATTGACCGGGTTTATGATTTATCTTAATTTAATGACCACAACTTTGTCTAGCTGAAGACAGTAAACTTAGCACTTGTGGGAGACAACCCACCATTCTACTTATGTTTTCATTTAGTTGTGTTTTTCAGGTTTAGTATTGATGCGTAACCATGTTGGTGCAGATGATAGTGATAGAACTTTACTCCATCAGGTTGTATTATTCCTTCCCTTTACTTTGCTTTGTTCCCATTGTTCAATAATGTGTTGTTCTTTCACCTACCATTGGGGACAATGTCATTTAAGTTGGGGGAGTGAACGTGAATTTGTGATTGAATTTGGAGCAATTTAAACTCTAATATTGGATTGCACATTTTTTGCTGATTTTTTCTACTCTAGAGCTTTTAAGGTCTTTGTCAAGAGTTATAGGATGTGGTATCATAGTGTGTTGATATCTTTAACAGTTCATCAAGCTTAAAACATTATTGTTCTTCCATGTTGGCCTATTAACTTTTTACTTGGAATCTTAAATTGCCATATTTAGTGAATGTTTATGATGATTCTTGTGTTGAAAATTTTTCAATCATGCATCATTATGACTTCCTCCCTAGTGAAAGAATTTCTTTTCCATAAGCTTTGAAATTCACATCAAAGAGGTGGAATGTCTATATAAAAAAAAAAAAAAAAAATCTTTTCTTTATAAATAACAGGGTCACTGTGTCACAAACATAGAGTTTCGCCTAAAAAGGTTGGACAGTTTGAGAAAAACTAGAAACTTTGATCTAGTCTTGGCTTATAGCCTATTTGGGTTAAGTAAGTAAGTCCTAGGGGTGTTTCACACTTAGTTCCTTAAAGCCATATGGTTTGAAATCAACTAACTGAAAGCTCCCTACATAGCTCCATTTAGAAAGCTTAATAGGTTAGGGACATTGCATGGATCAGAGTAATTTAATAAAAAAAAAAAAAATGATCATAGTTGCATGGTAAAAGTGATGGTTTTATAACATTTGGACCTCATGACTTAGCTACAATAGTTTTTTATTATTATAAGAGTAGAAGTTGGCTAGCATGGAAGAGGATTTCCTTTGTTTAGCTTTGTGTTGAATTGTACTGGCATGCTTATAATCTTTTTTATTGATTTATCGATGATACTCTTACTTGCTTATGAATGGTTACATTAAACTGATGGCATGATAAGCAGAGTTGTTTTATTTTCTTTCACTCCAGGACGAGCAAAAGTGTAAGTTGGGGAGTGTGATTGAGTCATAATTATACATGATGTTGTTATTTAACTATTGCTTTTTATTGGATTTCATAATTAGATTGATTCTGTTTTGCTATTTTATTGTGATTGTAGAGCTTTGATGATAGAATTGGAATTTCTAAGAGAAGAGAGGAAAAAAATTTGAGAAGGAGAGAGATACTCTCTCTCTCTCTCTCTCTCTCTCTCTCTCTCTCTCTCTCTCGTGTCCCTTTCCTAACAAATCTCTCTCTTTTTCTCTTTCTCCTACTTTCTCGCATCCTTCTACCCTTTTCCCACTTTCTCTCTCTCCTTGTGAAAATAGAATAAGATTCCTCTTTGTCCTAAAATCTCTCTCTCCTTTCTCCTGTAGACCACGTTCTCTCTCTCTATTTTTTCTCACTCCCATGAATTCCCCTCTTCTACTATCTTTCTCTCACGTTCTCTCCTCTTGTTTTTCTCCTCCCTATTTCCTCTCTCTCTCTCTCTCTCTCAATATATCCCTTTCTCTCCTTACTTTCCAAATCCCTCATTTTTCATGGTTCTCCCTTATTGGATCACGTCTTCTTCTGGACGGATTTCCCTAGACAACATTGCATAGAGATCATTGTCATCACACCAAGGTTCCATAACCACTATCATATTATTGTTGAATCTCTTCACCTGTGTTCGTGTCTCCATGGAAGAACACCATCGTTGTTGTCCTTCGTTGATTCGCACCATGAGCGGCTAAATCACTTCGTCCTTAGGTGTAGATACCTTTGATAATTGCTATTTAATTTCTGGTTTAAGCATACTGGATTGTTTGATATTGAGGTTCCATCTTAATTGAATTATTTAGTTCAGAGAATATGGTTATGTGATTCATATTTTCTGTTCAATCAATAGTGTTTATCGAAATTTCAGTTGTATCAATGATAGCCTTAAACTAATTGAACTAAATGTGCTAAACGTATGTGAAAGACAATAATGCTCAGCAAGATAGGTTATACCTAGAATAAATCGGAATTGTCATTTTATGGTTGCATTAAACTTGTAGTTTTAATGAACCGGAGTATGCACCAAAGTTAAATAATCATGTCAATGGGAATTCAAATCCTAAAGGTTGTTCTTCTCATAAATTCTCAATTTTGTTAATTAGTCGTTAATTTAGTCTTTGTAATTTTTATTTTCAAAACAACATTCACATCAATTTTAGAAAATTTAACCTTTTAGTTCTCTGTGGGTTTGACCCCTTTATTACCACTATCTTATAGTTAGTCAAGGTTTTATTTTGATTCGTTCACGACAACGATCCACAGTTATTTGATTAAATAATCTCTGGTTAGGATGCATTCCCCTCAAAACCGAACAGGGAGGTGAGCTTGGAAATATAAGGCACAAGCAACAACTAGAAGGTGCTAATGCTTATGTTCAATCACCCCATTTTCTTGTGGGGTGTCCACGCAAGAATGTTTGTGAATGATGTCGTTCACCATATAGAATTGAAGCATGGTTTTAGGGAAAAAAGACTCTAATCTATTATCAGTACGATGAGTTTGAATTCAACAATTGAACTAAGTGTCCACCATTTGGTAGAAGGAAACCAATAAACTATAAGTTTTAGATTTATGCCACATTAAATATACCCAAACGCTGTGAGGAAATTATCTACAATAGTGAGGAAATAATGAGCTAATAACTCACCCCCCCCCCCCTCCTCTCCTCCCTTCCAAAATATCGCAATGAACAAATGCAGAAGGATGAAGACAAATGGGAAATCTGATCCAGGGATGGATGACCAAGATGGATGCGCAACAATGCCGAAGATGAAGCTCGAGTAGCTAGGAAAGCAAAGGGCGATGAGGAAATTGGCGGTGGAAGATAGTAAAAGCCATCACGCATCATTCCTGTCCCCAATCAGCTTCTTTGTTGATGTGTTCTGCAGTACATAGAAGGTGGGAACAAAAATAAAAGAGACGTTTAAAGAAGATGTGAGTTACTGATAAAAATTAAATTGAATTTAAAAGATGAAACAAAAAAAGAAAATTATGTAAGGTGATATTAGGAAGAGATTTGGTCCCATGGTGGGTTATAGGTAGGGTGGTCCCATTGGGAAGACAAACTCGGTAGATGCGGTTGATGGTTTTGGTCACATGTCATGATCTGAAGCCCCATTGTGGAGTATCTAGGAAGAGGAACTCATACTTGAAACAGAGAGACTAGTCATAGTACCTGCAAGGCTGGCGCGGGAATAGATGGAGTGGGACTCGAGAGTGACTGTTGAAACTAGGCGGGACTGAGGCCTAGGATGGAGGTCCCAGTAGACATGGTGGTAGCGTGAACCTTAGGTGTGGAACACAAGTCACAACCTATATTGTTACCTGGGCTGGAACAGCGTGAACGGGGCTGATGGCCTAGCCGGTAGCCATGTATTTTTCAACACGTGGCTTGGGTGTGCCATCGATTTTGCAATGATCGCACTTGGCCATTTCTTAGGTTGGCTAGAAAAATCGTTTGAGCAATGGTTCTCTTGAGTAGTTGATACAACAAAGGTGTCAAATACAGAGGGTGCGGGAGACGGGGCACAGCGTTGTTCTTCTTGCAGAAGCAAATAATAAGAGCAATTGACATTAGGAATGGTATCAGTGGTCAAGATCTGAGATCGGATGTTAGCATAGCTATCAAAGAGCCTCATAAGGAATTGATAGACTCGTTCCTATTGGGCAACGGAGTTAAGTGCCGATTAGGCGGCACAGGAACAAGTGGGAACAAGGACATACGATGAGAGCTCATCCCATGGTACCCTCCACCGAGTATAGTAGGCCGCTAAAGAGTTTGTTCGTTGTTGGATGATGGATATGGAGCGCTTGAGGTGAAAGGTGCACGGAGCATTGCTGCGTGAGTAAATGTTCCTCAAGATCTTATTAGACAGAACAAGTTGCTTCAGCGCTTTTTTTTTTTTTTTTTTTCTAATAATCAGCAAAATTGAATTACTAAAATATAAAAGTTGTTACCGGAGCAGCTCTTTGAGTTCTTACTCCACCTTTGGCATTACCATCAGCAGATTAAAAAAAAAAAACAAATTAGAAAAAGAACAAAAAAAATTACAAGAATCTAAATCTAGGTCTATTCTGACCATCCCATTGGAGATCAGAAAGAATAAAGCAACTTGCTTCAACGTAGATAACGCAAATGACAAGAAAAAGAGAAAACAAATTCAAGATCCATGAAAGGACCATAAAATTGTAGCGCTTCTAAATTTAAATTTTAGATGGAGGAGACATTATTTGTGGAAGTGTGCCATCGATGAACATCATTTTTTTTTTTCCGCTTAAAGGGCCATGCCCATGGCTCGTCGCCATGTGGGATGGTCGACCATATTTGCAACAGTAGCGTTAGTGGAAGCCAGCTGCGCGGTGTTTACCAAAGGAGTGTCGTCGGTGACTTTAGATTCTTGAGACATGAAGACCAATCGAGAAAAAAAAAGAGTGAACAATCACATGTCACTCTAACACTAGGGGTGTCAATTCCTAAACCGAACCGGTAAAATCGGCTGGACCGAACCGATAACAACCCGGACCGAACCGAACCGAAGCCTTATTGGTTCGGTTCGGTTTCAAGTATTGTAACCCCAAAACCAAACCGAACCGCACCGAAAACCGGATGAACCCGAAACCAAACCGAAACCGGCTCAAAACCCAGACCGAAACCGAAACCAAACCGGTGAGAAACCGAAACAGTCCAAAATTCATTAAAAAAATTAAAATTTGAATAGTTTTGTATACATTTGTATGGAAAATCGAATTCAAACTAGACCAAAAATCAAAACCAACCCGGTTACAAATCGATTTAAGAAATCGAAGTTCAACAATTCATCATTTGGTTGTTTCCTAATGGCTCCATACCGGTTTAAAAAACCGATCCAAACCGAAATGAACCTAATAAATCCAAACCGGTACCAACCCGAACCCAAACCGCACCGAAACCGACACCGGACCGAAACCGATAAATCCTTATTGGGTCGGGTCGGTTTCGGTCACTTCCAAACTCACACCGAAACCGGTGGAACCGGACCGAAACCGCACCGACCCGGACCGTTGACACCCCTATCTAATACCATGAAAATATGTAATGATACTGAGTCAAAACTCAACATATTTCATTGATATCGTATATAACAATATGGAAAAAATTTCGCTGCTGCCTGGGCAGCAACCAAGTTTTGTTCTAACAATACATACAAGAAAATGATCCCACCCAATTGGTAACAAAGATTGAGTTGAACTTACAAAAAATAAAAACTCTTTTTTAAGGAGATTTGGTTGGCTAACCGTGACCAGCAAGGATTCCGCCCACTAAATCAATGTAATATATGCTAATATTTTGCTGTCCAAAAAGTGAATTTCAATAAAAGTGAAATTTTTATTAATAAGAAAACCATGTTAGATTTGCAAGCACCTTGGCATAAAAGGGATGCCTCTTTCTTCCCTCCATCTTTTACTGGGTAATAAAAATAAGATATCTTATCTCCATAGGATTTTATCCAGAGTCAACAGTAAATTGTTAGAACAAACACTAAAAAAAACGAATAAATTCATATAAGAAGACATAAAGATTTAACGAGGTTTACATACTAAAATGATTTTTTATGCTTTTGAATAAAAGAGAAAATGATTCACTATGTTAAAAGAAATTGTACAACGGAGATCTCTCAAGAAGATCCAAATTCATAGCAAGAAACTCTCAGCCCAAAATCATAATTCAAAAATCTCCTTCTCTCTTAGTTGAACAAGAAGACATCCTCCTCCTCCTCCTCCTCCTCCTCCTCCACCAAACGAGGCCCAATCCCTTTATTACAATCACATCTTAAAAAAAAAAAAAAAAAAACTCCCATTTGGATAGTCGCCAGGTTAAGAATTTGGGAAAAATTATATGATTACCCACTTTTGGGTTTCCTTTTACAAAATTACCCACAAAAAGTTTTGGTTAATAAAAATACAAAAAATTAGGTTTTGGTTTACAAAACTACCTAGACAAAGTTTCAGTTAACAAAAATACCCAAAGTCAGATTTGGGTTTACAAAACTATCCAAAATAGTGATTCTTCATCTTCCACATAGAAGCATGTACTTTTTTGTTACTAAAACTTTGAGTGGGTAGTTTTATAAACCCAAACTCAATTTTGGGTATTTTTGTTAAATTAAACTTTAAGTGGGTAATTTTGTAAATGAAAACCTAATTTTGGGTAATTTTGTTAACTGAAATTTTTAGTGGATAATTTTGTAAAGAGAAACTCAAAAGTGAGTAATCATGTAATTTTTTCAAGAATTTGAGACACCTAACATCATTTAGCCATGTGAAAGGCTCCTCTCCTCAAAGTGGCTGGTAGATAGAGCCCACTTGTTAAATCTATATTAATTCCAATCCCAATCTATCTCATGACCTATTTTCGTTTCCCTCGGAGTTTTGTAACAAACTGACAGTTTTAATACTCATTTCTGGAAAGGAAAGCCAGATAAGAAAAGTCAAACCCTCATTGCTTGAAGATACTTTTTAAGCCTAAAAGTCTTGGTGGCTTGGGTCTTGGGTCATGGGTCTTGGGTCTTGGGCTGATTTTTCACCCACAACACTGCTCTTCTCACTAAATTAAGCAATAGATTGATTTCGGATCACTTGTCTCTGTAGTGTAAGATTTTGAAACAGACATCCTTCCCTCATCAGGATAAAATGGACATTAATTTTAAGGCCAGAACAGGGACTTGGACTCGGAAAATATACTCTTCCTCTCTTCAAAACCTTAGTATGCTGGAAGGTTAGAACGGAGGAAAATTAATTGTCAATAGAAGTTGTAATACTCCTCTTGTCAATTCATATATCCAAGTCCCCCATGAGGATTTTTTTTTTCTTTTGTCCCCATAACCAAAAAGGAAATGCTCTCTACTAAGATAGTCTATTTCTATCTTCGAGGAGTGATTCTACCTCCAGTTCGGCTTCAAATCCAATTTGGCATCATCTTCGGAAATGCATGGTTCACCTAAAATTTATAATTTTTTTTCTGTAAAAACTTCTTAAGAATGGATCTACACTACAGTAGTTTTTTTTTTTTTTTTTTTTTTGGGGGGGGGGGGGGTGGTTGGGGATGGTAGAAGTCGCTCTCTAGATGTCATGTGCCCTCCTTGTCAAGATGCCCTGGAAATTAGAGGGATCTCTCTCTTCTTGTAAGTTTTTCTTGAGAATTTGGGCAATAGGATATTTATGCCCCGCTTGTTTGATGGGGAACTTGATGGGTGGGATAATAGTATAAAATTAATCCACCCCATGTGATTTGTGATCGTTTGGTTATAAGTGGTGATATTTTGGAAAAACAATATAAAAAATTGTGCTTTTGCTTGTCACCTGATGTAGATGACTAATTCTCCCACCCCGGTCCCTTGCAATGGCCCACCAAATTGGTAAAACTTTACTGAAATTTTAGGGAAAACAGCTGAAGATGAAGATGACGCAAACTCCACTCTAAAGGCAACCACCGCCCCTGCAAGTGCCCTCTCTGCAACCCTACAATTCCTTCGTCTATTTCACTCACTCTCCATCGTCAGTCCTCCCTTTCCTCCTGCACTGCATTTAAAAAAATATATAAAGGGGCAAGGGATTCCTTGGCAGTGGACTTCTCCTAGCCGCTGGCACTACGATTGTCATCCCTACCACTGCAACATCAGCATGAGGAAAGAAAGAGTGAAAGGGAAGAATAAAAATCAGAGAAGAGAGAGAGAGAATCAAAGTATATACTCGTCCATAAGATGAATAAAAAGAAAAAAAATCCCCAAAATCACAAGTGGAAGGAAACCCAAATTGAAAATCCCTAAACTAAAGCAAACCTGAAACCGTGATATTGAATCAGTAAGATCTCCGTTACCTTTTTTCTGAACTAAAGCAAATCTGAAAGTGGTTTGCTCGGTATGAAATAGAATGCGTGAAATTTCCGTCATTGTTGGATGTGGTGGTGAATCAGAGGAGTAGGATTTTTTCGGTATCAAATAAAATTCTAGATATGGCGATAGCTGGGGTCGTGAAGAACTCCACCGCAAGGCCTTGAACTCTCAACGTTGTACGTTGGTGTTGGTGCCCTAGTGAACCACCCAACCTATAGTTTCTCTCCTCCATCTTCCTCCTTGTCCTCTTCCCCAATCACAACAATCTCCTTCAGTGGATTATTCTTTCTTCCGAACCCAACCAAAGGAGTTGAGTGCGACGCTACAATAAGGGCCCGTTTGGTCGTTAAAAATAAAAAAAATAAAAAAAAACATTTCTGATTTTTTTTTTTTTTCATTAAAATGAAAAAACGAAATAAAGTGTTTGATAACCTTATGATGTGCTTCAGTTTTTTTGAAACAAAATAAAAAAAAGATTTGAAGGACAAAAGACGGAACAACAATTCGTTCTTCTGTCCGTGTAGTTTCATTTCAAAATTGTAAAAAACGAACGATTTTTGGAATTCATTCCCGATAAAATACACTCCCCCTCTCACCTCTCACCCTTTAACTTTTGCGCACACAGAGCTGAAGAGAAGAAGAAGAACGATCACTGGAAAAGAAGATGCACGATTGACCTTGAATCCTTGACACAGCACGTACATCTTCGCTTTCTTCTTCTTCTTTGCTCATCATCTTTATTCTCACTGAAGAAATCCTTCTCTATTTCGCACAGAGAAGAGCTACCGCAGTCAGCTACCATCACTTGTTGGCGATCTTCACCTCAGATTCAGGGTTGTATTCTCGGCGATCTTATCCTGATTCATGCTTTCATGCTATCTAGGGTTTCACGCAACCACCCCAAACCATGAATTGATGCAACCTACAGAAATCTCCCCTGAGTTACACATTTATGTTGTTGATGTCATTGTTAATGTCACTGATGCAACCTATAGAAATCCTGGCACCGACTAGTCTATACAATTAATAAAAGTAAAATTAAACTGCTGATGGATCATGGAACAGAGACCACCACATCAGAGGGAAATCTTGCCCTAAGATGTGTTGATTCAGGGTCGAAGCCCTCTCATTGAAGTCTCGATTTGTCTATGGGAGTTAAGAAGGTTTTGGTTCAGGGAGACAAGATTATAGTATTTCTGAGCTAGGATTTGATTGAAATTTGGCATGGGACTTCCAGAGTCTGGGCTCAGTAGTCCTGGATTATTTGGGTTATCTTGGTTCTGAAAGAAAGACAAGGAAAAGGTGCTGAGAAAGGACCATAGTTTATAGCTGAAATGTAGCCAATGATCAAGGAATTTGGTTCTGGAGATGAGGTTTCTCCATGGGAGATGGTTAAATTAAGGCATGGACAAAGGGTAGTGTGAGGGTTCACAGTGTTTCTGCTGTGTTGTAACAGAGAGGAAAGGAGGGGCGGGATTTTAGAGATATTAACTAACCTTTTGTTAGTTAAAAGGCCTAGTCTTTAGCCTTTATTTGGGCTTCAAACTAGTTAATTTGCTTACTGGATTTATCATATAATGGGTAGGCAGGTGGTTATTGAGGGAACCTTATCTTTGTATAGTCAAATTTATCAAGTGTAAAATAGCTTAGGACTATGGAACTGCTGATACAAAAGCAAAGACCATGTCATCATGCACTCAACTTTTGGCTTCAGAAGTTCTAAAAAAATGAGTTTTTTGCTGCCTCAAAATTTCGCTTTTACATGGGATTGCTTCCGTCATTGATTCCTTTGAAACTTTTTAGTTTAACTAAGATTAGTTGCAAGTATATTTCACATCTACAGATCTTTCTACTTTTACTTAATTTTCTGCCAGTTATTAATAATACCTTATTACTTTGATCTATATCTCAGCAACTATATCATATAGTTTGACAGTTTTTTCTTAATCTAAATCCGACCATCATCAATCCCTAAACCAATGGCCATTTTATTCCCCCACACCTCATTATCACAGAATAGAGATTCGATCCCAGTCTATGTAATTCTGTAACATAATTAACTTGAACAAGGCATTGTTAATTTTTTACTTTTTTATATTTTGGAACTACTTTTTTAATTTGGTATCTACTATTTTAATGTTGTCCCAAAAAATTATCAATTTATAATAGTACTTTAATTAGTGTTATTTCTATAATTATTGATTTTCATTAAAAAAAAAAAATTCTGAAACAAGCCTTACCAAACGCCACAACTGTCGTTTCTCCATTCTAAAACTGTCTCTGAAACAGATTCACCAAACACCATTTTTTCGTTTAAAAACGGCATTTTGACATAGAAACTGAAATTTTCGTTTTTGACACGAAACGCCGTTTCTACCAAACGGAGCCAGTCTTCCCTCACTTTGCTTTTCTATTATTTACCCCGTAAACATGTGGGTCCCACATGTCAAACTCTCCCACCCCATACTTCCTTCTAAACAAACAGGCCTCAAGGTTAGCAATCTGAATGATTGAAGACTGTTGCTGCCAAAAACCCCGTATGAGTTGATCTTGCACAAGCACAGACGGTAGAGGCCCGGAGCATTGTCCGGGGTTAGTCCTCGGACGCTCAAGTTAGGATCGGCCGCACAGTGTTCAATATGGGAGTAATGGTGTGGGTATTGATGCTTACCTTCTTCCTTCCTCTCGGGCCCTCTTATATGGTTCCTAGGGTCTAGGGTTTTTTCTTGCCTCCCCCCTGTCCTTCTCGGGTCCACCTTCCTCCCTTTCAGAGTTCCACTCGAATACGTCCATCCTTCTGGTGGGGAATATTCCCTTCATGCAAGCGACGTGATAGAGCGTGATAGAGTCTTTGTACTCCCTATCTGATGGGCAACACGTGTCCCGGTGGGCAACACTTGTCCTCACCCTACTGAGCGATCGATTTGGCCGTATCAGGAGCCCCCTTACTCCCGCTAGGAGTCTCTTCCTGTGGGAGTAACCAAATTTTTCATAATTATAATTTTTCCTCTTTTTCCTGCCTTCGGCCTTATTCCTTCAGCTTTAGGCTCTTGCGACCGAGGCCTGCGGCCAGCCAAGGTAAAGACCTTCGGTCGACAAGGCTCGGCTTTGCCCTGAGCCCCCAGCCGAGGTGGGGGTCTTCGGCCAGGTCCATTCGGCTCGGCCTTACCCTGAGCCCCCAGCCGAGGTGAAGACTTTCTTTCAGGTATGTTCAGCTTTGGCCGAACACCCAACCGAGCAGAGGTTGTCCTTCAATCAAGTCCGTTCGGCTTTGACCGAACTCCTAATCCGAGGCGAGGTCCTTCGGTCAGGTCCGTTCGGCTTTGGCCGAACTCCCCACCGAGAGGGGGACCTTCGTTCAGGTCTGTTCGGCTTTGGCCGAACTCCCAACTGAGAGGGGGACCTTCGGTCAGGTCCGTTCGGCTTTGGCAGAGCTCCCAACCGAGGGGAGGTCCTTCGGTCAGGTCTGTTCGGCTTTGGCCGAACTCCCAACCGAGGGGAGGACCTTCAGTTAGGTTCGTTCAACCGAGAGGGGGACCTTCGATCAGGTCCGTTCGGCTTTGGTCGAACTCCCAATCGAGAGGGGGACCTTCAGTCAGGTCTGTTCGGCTTTGGCTGAACTCCCAACCGAGGGGACGACCTTCAGTCAGGTCCGTTCGGGTGCAAACCTCGAGGGTTCGTACCCTGACGTGGCAGCGCCATTAATGCTTGGGTAGTCGTACCATTTTTCTCCCCATCTATAAAGTGTAGGGGTCCATTTGTGGGGCACTTTTCTTTTTCTTTCAGAGAGCTTACCTTCGATCTCAGTGTTCCCTTCGAAGAGCTCGCCCTTGCGTCGATTTCACTTAGTTTAGCGACACCCAAAAGTAAGTTCATGTCTTGTTCGTCGGGCTACAGCCCACCGTCCTCCGAGAGGACGAAGTCTATCCGTAGGCGTCGGAGTCCAGGGGAGGTCCGAGGGATGTCCTCGGATTCTACCGACTCTCCCTCTTCCCGTGACTCATCGTCTGCGGCCTCAGCTTCTGGGTCCGAGGGTGGCTCCAACGGTGCCGGATTTAGGGAGAGGGTGCTCGATTCCCGAGCTCAGACCCAGGAACCCTTAGAAGTGGAGGCTCTCAACATCGTATCCACGATGGATGAGCCCGAACTGGAGGAGCTAAGGGCCTCCTTTGGTGTCTCGGACGCTTTCGAGCTCTGGCTGCCCAGACCATCTGACCGAGCCAGCTATCGGAACTCAGAGGAGCTGTGCTTGTATGAGGAGGCGTTCAAGGCCGGCCTTCGGCTTCCCCTCCATCCCTTCTTCGCCCGAGTGTTTTGGCACTATGGGATATGTCCGATCCAGCTGACGCTGAACGGGTGGCGGGTGGCGCTCAGCTTTGTCGTCCTCTTCTTAAGGCACCAGAGGCCCCTTTCCCTCCCCCTCTTCATCAATTGCTTCCTCCTTCAGGCTTGCAAGGGGCTTTCGGGTTGGTACTACTTCTGCCCCCGGAAGGACCTTCGGCTTCTTAGGGGTTACCCGACGTCCATCCACGGGTGGAAGGAGAAGTTTTTCTTTGTGAGATCGTCCGAGGGGGTGCCCTTCGGCACCGTCTGGGATATCCCGGACCTTAGGGAGGTGAACTCCGCCCCTACCCTATTCGGGGCAGACGCGGAGTCGCTGGCGATGGTGAGGCGGCAAGAAACCTGCTCTCCAGTCGAGGCCGACTGCCTTAAGTCTGACGCCATACTGTTCAAATTTGGGCTTAGCCCAGGTGAGTTAGGCTAGCCTCAGCTTGTTTCCCTCTGGTGTCGGTGCTTCGTACTGACTCACTCGTTTCTTTTTGCAGTGCAAATCTCCAGGGCCGAGGCTAGGGCTGCCGCAGCGGCAAGGCAAGCTCAAATCAAGGAGGCCAAGGCGCGGGATGCCCAACAGCAGCCGAGGCCGAAGCAAAAAGAGAAGAAGGGGCCATCCTCCGAGACCCCGAAGAAGAGATCCAAAGTCGAGGGGCCGAGCACTGAGGCAGTCCACGGCCTCGCTGCTCCGAGCCATGACATGCCTACCCAAGACCCCTCCTCCGCCTCAGACTTCAGAGGCCCGAGGGTGGCGAGCGTGAGGGCCGAAGTGGGATTTGTCCCTCAGTGGTCGGTCAAGGAAGACGACACGCTGGCCATCGGGCGCGTTGCTCGTGAGCTGGTGATGAAGGGCAATCTTCCTCGAGACGTCGCCGAGGCTTAAAGGCAAGGGACGACGGCCATGATAACGAACGCTTGCATCTTCATGGCCGGGGTAGGCTTCGTTCCCCTAATCCTTATTTTATTTTTCATCCTAGCATTCTGACCTTCGGTGTCTCATGTAGGCACACAATCAAATGGGTCAACTGGCGGCTCGGGTTGAAGCTATGTGCCGAGACCTCGAGGTCGCCGAACGAGAGAAGGTAGCCCTGGAGAACGAGCATTCCATCCTCCTCGAGAAGGTGGAGCACCTGGAGACGGATCTTCTCTCCGTGCGCCGGGAATATGATCGGAAGCTCGCGGAGCTGAAGTCACAGGTGAAGGCATGGGTTCAGGAAGCTGAGGCCCGAGGGGTCGAGGAGTATTGGTCCTCCGAGGACTTTCAGGAGGAGATTAAATGCGCCATCGCCCCTGGGTTCACAATGGGCGCTACTAAGGTCCAAGACTGGGTCCTCGAGCATTACCCAGGGGTCTCCTTCTAGGACAGCGGGCTCATCTTCGAAGAGGAGGACGTTGAGGCAGCCCCATCAGCCATCGAGGTTGTCGATGCCGACGGCAGAGGCTGCAGCGAGGAGGGTGAGGTTCAGCTGCAACGAGAGGTCCCTCCGACTCCCGGCCATAGAGGTTCGGATCAGGAGACCCTCCATGCCGAAGAAGAGGCCGCGAACCCGATGGACGCCCCTTGAAGTTACCCCGGGTCACGGCTCAGACAACCCTTTTATGTTTTTGATATAAGCCTTCGGGCTTCTTCTTGTAATCTTGGCCTTCGGGCCTTCTAGTGTAACTATGGCCTTCGGGCCTTCTTCTGTAGTCTTGGCCTTCGGGCCTTCTAGTGTAACTATGGCCTTTGGGCCTTCTTCTGTAATCTTGGCCTTCGGGCTTCATCAATGAATGCATTTCTTTTTGTTTGCTCCAACCTTCACTTTTCTTGCGTTCTTTGCGTTCTTTTGGGTGAGGTGGTCTTCAGTCCGTAGCTAGGCGCAAGGAGGCCGAAGCCCCCCGTTGCCAACCTTAGGATTCACCCTTCTACTTAAGCACGGCTCGGTCCTGCTCCCTCGGCTTATCCGAGGGGTTTCCTGAGTCCGTGGACTCTAGACTTGAGTGATCTGAAACAAGTATCAAGTGGTTTTCACTAAGTGTTCTCCCTCGGCTCCAGCCAAAGGGTCTGTTAAACTGGCATTGATCCGAGATCTAGCCGAGGGCTGACCCTTCGACAGTCGTCGCTCCCAACAAAGTCGATTGCCTTCGGTCAAGTTCCTTCGGCTCTGGGCCTGGGTCCCAGACCGATGGTGGGACCCTCAGTCAGGTTAGCCCGGCCTTGCCCGTGCCTCGATCGAGGAGTGGATGCTCGCCCTGCAAAGCTTGTTCTTTGCCTGAGCCCCCTGTCCAAGGTGAACACCATCAGCCAGCTCGGCTCGACCTTTGCCCGAGACCCCGACCGAGGTGATGACCTTTGGTAAGTTCAGCTCGGCCTTTGCCCGAGACCCCGTCCGAGGTGTGGACTTTCGGCCAGGTCGGCTCGGCCTTGCCCGTGCCTTGGCCGAGGAGTGGATGCTTGCCCTACGAAGCTTGTTCTTTGCCTGAGCCCCCTGACCGAGGTGAACACCATCAGCCAGCTCGGCTCGGCCTTTGCCTGAGACCCCGATCGAGGTGATGACCTTCGGTCAGTTCAGCTCGGCCTTTGCCCGAGACGGCGTCCGAGGTGTGGACTTTCGGCTAAGTCAGCTCGGCCTTGCCCGTGCCTCGACCGAGGGGTGGATGCTCTCCCTATAAAGCTTGTTCTTTGCCTGAGCCCCCTGACCGAGGTGAACACCATCATCCAGTTCGGCTCGGCCTTTTCCTGAGACCCCGTCCGAGGTGTGGACTTTAGTCCAGGTCGGCTCGGCCTTGCCTGTGCCTCGACCGAGGGGTGGATGCTCGCCCTGCAAAGCTTGTTCTTTTCCTGAGCCCCCTGATCGAGGTGAACACCATCGGCCAGCTCGGCTCGGCCTTTGCCCGAGACTCCGACCGAGGTGATGACCTTCGGCCAGTTCGGCTCGGCCTTCGCCTGGGTGCCCGACTGAGGTGAGGACCTTCAGCTGTATCTGTTCAGTAGAGTTAAGGTCAGACTGGAGAATTCCTCTCAACTGCCGTAAACCAGCTTTCGTATTATCCATGAATAAGACCCTCCGGAATGTAGGATGAGGAATTACAACTTAAAAGTGCACAAGAGCAAAGATTGTAAAAATTAAAAAAAAAAAACAAGTGTGCTTGCTACTTCACTACTGATAGAATTTTCTCAAGTTCTGAGAGTTCCACGACCGGGGTACCCTTTCTCCCCCCGTAGTCTCCAGGTGATAGGACCTTGGTCGTATTACCCTTGAGACTCTGTAGGGACCTTCCCAATTTGGATCTAGCTTCCCTTGATGTCTCGGGTCCGATACTTCAGCCCTTCTGAGGACGAGGTCACCCATCCTGAACTCGTTCTTTCGAACTTTGGTATTGTAGTGCCTCGTAACCCTTTGTTGATAAGCGACCATCCTTTCTTGCGAAGTGTCTCTGACTTCGGCCAAGAGGTCTAAATTTGCTCGGAGCCCTCCATCATTTTCATATTCGTTGTAGTACTGAATCCGATGGGTAATGGCCCCTATCTCCACTAGAAGTACAGCTTCAGTGCCGTATGTTAAAATGAAGGGTGTTTCTCCGGTGGCTAATCTCTCAGTAGTGCGATAAGCCTAGAGGATGTGGTGCAGCTCGTCTGCCCATAGTCCTTTGGCGTCATCCAGTCTCTTTTTTATTCCCTGAAGTAGTGTACGGTTGGTTACCTCTGTCTGCCCGTTGGTCGGTGGATAACCTACAGAGGTTTTCCTGTGGTCAATGCCAAGGGCAACACAGAAAAAGCCGAAAGTCGGATTGGCGAACTGAGTTCCATTGTCCGTCACCACAACCCGAGGGATTCCAAAGCTATAGACGGCTGCCCTTTGGAAGAAGTCCCTTGTGTTCTTTTCGGTTATCGTTGCTAGGGCTTCGGCTTCTGCCCACTTCGTGAAGTAGTCCACCGCAAGCACAACAAACTTTCTTTGTCTCGTGGCCAAGGGGAATGGGCTTAGGATGTCAATTCCCCACATGGCGAATGGTATTGGACTCGATAGAGACGAGAGCTCGATAGAGTGTTGCCTAGGAACGGGGGCGAACATCTGGCACTTGACGCACTTCTTGACTAATGATTCCGCGTCCTTCCTCATTGTCGGCCAGTACAGACCTTGCCTTAGCACCTTATGCGCCAAGGCCCGGGCTCCTAGGTGTTGGTCGCATATCCCTTTATGCACCTCCCGGAGTGCGTACTCGCCATCGGCGGAGTCCAAACACTTGAGGTACTGCATGGTGAACCCTATTTTGTACAATGTCTCGTCCTTCAGAAGGAACCGTGTCGACCTCATTCTTATTTTCCTTGCCTCGTTCCTATTCTCTGGGAGCTTTCCTTCCTTGAGGTATTCGATTATGGCATCCATCCAGCTTTGGCCGTTCTCGCCTACGGGTAGTACCTCTCGGGGTTTTTCGGTGCTTGGCTGTGATAGCACTTCAAAATACACCAATCGTCCAAGATCTGCGAAATCGAAGGTGGCCAGCTGTGACAGTGCGTCTGCACTAGCATTCTCTTCTCGAGACACTTACCTCACCTCGAATTCCTTGAAGGCCGATATCCTATCTTGTACCATCTTCAAGTATTCAGCCATCCTCTGTTCTTTGGCTTCGTAGTCTCCATTCACCTGTCGTACCACGAGCTGTGAGTAACTATGCACCACCAGCTCCTTTACCATCAAAGCCCGAGCCAGATTAATCCTGGCTATTAACGCTTCGTATTCTGCTTCATTGTTGGAGGTGTCGAAGTCAAACCGTAGGGCGTATTCTATCTTGAAACCCTCAGGGTTGATCAACATGATTCCTGCACCGCTTCCTGCACTGTTGGAAGCACCATCCACGTACAATGTCCATACTTTCTCTCCTCGGTCCTCGGCAAACTCTTGGGGGTCGTCGGGGAGCGTCGTCTCAGCGATGAAGTCTGCGAGGGCCTGTGCTTTAATTGCGGTTCTCGGTTTGTACTGGATGTCAAATTCTCCCAACTCTATGACCCAGTTCACCAGACGACCGGACATATCCAGCCACTGCAGTATCTTCTTCAAGGGCTGGTCTGTGAGTACGCATACCGTATGTGATTGAAAATATGGCCTCAACTTTCTTGCCGCTGTCACTTGAGCATACGCCACTTTCTCTGCCTTTCTGTATCTTGTTTCGACATCTATGAGGGTTCGACTGACATAGTATATTGGCCGTTGTTGCCTTCCTTCTTCCTTCATCAGTACTGCGCTTACCGCCACTGCTGATACAGCAAGGTATAGCTGTAAGGTATCCCCGGTGTTCGGCTTCGTCAGCAGCAGGGGTGCAGCCAGGTACTCGTTCAATTTCTCAAAGGACTTTTCGCACTCCTCTGTCCATTCAAACTTTTTGGTCCCTTTCAATGCTTTGAAGAAGGGGAGGCATCTATCTGTAGACCGAGACATGAATTGCCCGAGGGCGGCGACCTGACCTGTTAACTCCTGGACTTGCTTCACATTCTTGGGTGACTTCATGTCCCGAATGGCTTGTATTTTGATCGGGTTGGCCTCAATTCCTCTCTCTGAGACGATAAAGCCGAGGAACTTTCCCGAGGCTACTCCGAATGCACACTTTGCTGGGTTCAGCTTTATGCCGTACCGTCTCAGCACCTGGAATGCCTCTTCTAAGTCTTGGATGTGTTGTTCCGCCTTCAGGCTTTTTACGAGCATATCGTCCACATATACCTCCATGGTTTTTCCGATCATCCCTTTGAAGATTTTACTCACCAACTTTTGATAGGTGGCCCCTGCGTTTTTTAACCCGAAAGGCATGACCTCATAGCAGTACAGTCCACCCTCGGTTATGAAGGATGTTTTCGGGACATCGACCTCGGACATCTTGATATGATTGTACCCCGAGTATGCATCTATGAAGCTCAGCGCCTCGTATCCTGCCGTGGCATCGATGAGGAGGTCTATTTTCGGCAGGGGGTATGCGTCCTTCAGGCAAGCCTTAGTCAGGTCGGTGAAGTCGATGCAGATCCTCCACTTTCCATTTGCCTTTGGGACCATTACCACGTTGGATATCCACTCCGGGTATTAGATCTCGCGGATGAACTGGGCCTTCAGCAGCTTCTCCACTTCCTCCTCTATTTTTTGCTGCCTTTCAGGGGTAAAAGTCCTCTTCTTCTGCTGCACCGGCTTCTTCATCGGGCTAACATTCAGGTGATGTTCTATTACCTCTCGATCTATTCCGGGCATATCCGAAGCCGACCAAGTGAAGACGTCAGCGTTGTTTCGGAGGAAATAGATGAGTCTTTCTCGCTGTAGCCTTGGCATGGTAGCCCCAATCTGAAATTACCAAGTGTTATCCCCCTCTTCGGCTTCAACTTGCACCAAATCCTTGGCCGGCTCCCCTCGTTGATAACTGGCATCATCGCGCAGATCCTCTATCTGAAGTGCCTCACCCGCCTTTTCTTTTCCCCATAAGGTAGTGGCGTAACACCTCCAAGATGCCTCCTGATCGCCCCGACATTCCCCGACACCATTCTTGGTTGGGAATTTTATCTTGAGATGGGGTGTGGAGACGACAGCCTTTAGTAGGTTCAATCCAACCCTTCCTAGTATGGCATTGTATGCCAAGGTAATGCCTACAACCAGGAAGTTAATCATGACCGTCACTTGGCGATCTCCGGTGCCGGCTCTTATTGGCAACTCAATCGACCCTTCCACCTTTACTGGGATGCCAGAGAATCCCTGCAATGGGTGTTCGACTTTCTTTAACTTTTCCTCGTCCAGGCCCATCTTCCGAAAAGCCTCAAGGAACAGGATGTCAGCTGAGCTGCCGTTATCCACTAAGATCCTCTTCACTTTGCAATCCGCTATGGTCATGGTGACAACCAGGGCATCGTCGTGCGGAGTGTGTACCCCTTCCAACTGAACTCTCTCCAGTGGCTGGGCCTCCACAGATGGTTGCTATAACTCTAGTTGGGCTCTTATTCTCATCTCGAAGGTGACGTTCAGCTTCCTCGGGTGTCTGGTCCCTTCGTCGTTCCTGATTGCCTCTACGGGTAGGCCCCCTCCTCTCACAGCGACCTCTGCCTTCTCTCCGACGGTTACCCCTATGGTCATTACTGTCTTGGGCATCCTCCTTTTCGCGGTCTACAAATCGGCCTAGATATCCCCTTCGGATCATCCCTTCTATCTCCCCCTTAAGGTGCCAACAGTCTTCAGTGTCGTGGCCATGGTCTCTGTGGAAGTGGCAATATTTGTCCATGTTGCGTCTCTCGCGGTGTCGCCCCATCTTTCCTGGCCACTTCATGGCCCTGGCATCCGGGGAATCCTTTATCTACATTAGTACCTCTATTCACCTCTGGGTCAGGGGTGCGTATTTCTCGAACTTCCTTGGTGGACTGGGTGCCCGACCGCGTTCAGACTTTCATCTTTTGCCTTCTTCGGAGGGTTTGTCGTCGGCCCTTGAGAGTCTCTTCCTTACCGCCTTCCTTTCGGCTTCTTCATCGGCCTGGAGGGTTTCTTCCATCTGGATGTACTTATCGCACCAAGCTCTCAGCTCGGTCAGATTCCTAGGTGTATGCTTCGCCAGAGACCTTTTCAACTCCTTATCCTTGACGCCTCCCAACAGGGCCGTGAACTCTTCTTTCGGGTCCAGGCCTCTGATTGTGATTTTCTCTTGTTGGAAGCGCTTCATGTAGTTCCGCAGCGATTCCCCCTCCTATTGCTTGACGTTGGTCAAGTTCAACGTAGTCTTCTGAAGGGACTGGCTAATAGAGAATCCCTTTATGAAGAAGTAACTTAGGTCGCTGAAGCTGTGGATCGACTTCGTCGGCAGACGATTGTACCATAGCCGTCGCTCCTCTGAATGTCAATGGCAGGGCACGACACATAATGTTTTTCGAGACCCGATGGAACTGCATGGTGACCTTGAAGCCTTCCAGATGATCGACGGGGTCCCCTGACCCGTCATAAGTGTCATACTTGGGTAGGCAAAAGCTGATCGGGAGCAGATCCCTCATGACCTCATCAGCTAGAGCCGTGTCATTAGTGAGGTCCGGCTCATGAGTTCCCGCCTGATTTTCTGCCACCTTCTTGATCTCATCTTTCAGTTCTAGGATCATCCGCTTTAACCCCGAGTCCTCGTGCCTCTGTTTGTCTCTTCGGCGTGGATCCCCATGTGGATCTCTGGCGGCAAGCTGCGTCCTACCTCTGGGTGCGGGACTTTCCCTCACTGCTCGATTTCGAAGCTTATGACCGGACCTTATAGATCATGTATTGCTCCGTTCCTCGTCTCGAGCCCTCTCAGGATGGATGTGGGGGCCTGGAGGTGCTCCACCGATCTTCTGAGAGACAGCTTTGGAGACCTCCTTCATTGCCTCGACCATCCGGTCATATTTGTCCTGGAGGGCTTCAAATTGCTCCCTCGTCATGTATTCTTATGTTTCAGGAGGGGGCAGAGGATCACTATCTTCACATACTGAATATCCACCCGAGTGCAGGTACCTTATGGATACTTCCCAGTCATCATTACCCCTTTCTCGTCCTATCTCCACCTAGGGAGGAAGCCCCCCTGAAGGTTCTTCCCCCATGTTTATGTTTGACGCTGCTCTTATCTTCCTGCGGTTGTAGGTTCTCCCCACCATTACTGTCGTTCCCACGGACGGCGCCAATCTGTTGCTGCCAAAAACCCCATATGAGTTGATCCTGCACAAGCACAGACGGCAGAGGCCCGGAGCTTTGTCCGGGGTTAGTCCTCCAACGCTCAAGTTAGGATCGGCCGCACAGTGTTCAATATGGGAGTAATGGTGTGGGTATTGATGCTTACCTTCTTCCTTCCTCTCGGGCCCTCTTATATGGTTCCTAGGGTCTAGGGTTTTTTCTTGCCTCCCCCCTGTCCTTCTCGGGTCCACCTTCCTCCCTTTCAGAGTTCCACTCGAATACGTCCATCCTTCTGGTGGCGAATAATCCCTTCATGCAAGCGACGTGATAGAGCGTGATAGAGTCTTTGTACTCCCTATCTGATGGGCGACACGTGTCCCGGTGGGCAACACGTGTCCTCACCCTACTGAGCGATCGATTTGGCCGTATCAAAGACTAACACATGGTAATCGAATCATGCACTCATTTTTTTTCTTTTGTAAGGAGTCATACACTCATGCTTATACGTTGCAGAGCTTTGAAATTTGAATTCAAACTTATAAACTTTGAACTGTAGATTATCGCGGGGGGTCAAGCTGGTACTTCCGTAATTCTAGTTAATTCGAGGCCCATAAAGTTACATTAACCCCGGCCAGATATCAGTGAACCCACCATAGAGTCAAGTTCATATATATACAAATCAGAAGATTGCCCAAGAACGAGAGAGGCGGCATCGCTTTCGGCCGCCGATGGAGCGCGAGATACCTCGATTATGGATTCTATAAAGAACAAAAAAATAAAATAAAATAAAATAAAACTCTAACTGATTAAAATATAACTCTGAAGGAGTTTTCATTCCAACAAATTCTTCCATCCACTTGTAATCTTCTTTGTTTTTCGATATTGAATTGATGTTGTTTCGTTTTTTGAGCTACATTATCACATGGTTCTTCTCTCTGTTCGAAACTGAATTTTTCTCTCCTTCGTTGTTGCTTGAATGTTAATCTTAGTTGAATTGAAAATGTTCAGAAGAGTCCTCTCTGGAAAAAAGAAAACCGAATCTGTTCCTATGTATCTCAATGTCTACGACCTCACACTAATCAATGGCTATGCTTACTGGTTCGGCCTCGGCGTCTACCACTCCGCTGTTCAAGGTCAGCAATTTCTCCATTTTAACTTCTTTCACTTCTGGATCCGACTGTGTTTTTTGTGTACTTGAATCCAGATCTAGTGGGTTTAAATTTCAATTTTGATTTTGTGTGTTTAGTTAATGGGGTGGGATACGCATGTGGAGCCTATGATTTTCCAACTACGGGGATCTTCGAAGGAGAACCGAAGCAATGCCCTAGATTCAATTTCAGGAAATCGATACTGATTGGGAGACAGATTTAGGTCCCAAAGAGGTTCGAGCATTGATGGAGAAGCTAGCAAAGGAATATAGAGGAAACACTTACAATCTCATAACCAAGAACTATAATCACTTCTGCAACAACGCTTGCCTCAGATTGACTCGGAGACCAATTCCTCGTTGGATCAATCGACTTTCCAGAATTGGTAAAGAAAAGAAAAAAAAAATCCAACCTTGATTTCACAAACCCATTATTTTATTCAAAACTTATTTGGGTTTTTGAGAATTGTTAAAAGTCTTGGGTGGGGTCCACCCACATATCCATTGTGGGGGTGCGACCCACCCACTTAGCGCCTAAATTGGCTGCTTAAGGGGGTGTTTGGTTCAGTAAATCTTTAGGATGACATTCTTTAGAATGATAATACTTAATTTTTGGAGTTGTTTGGTTCCACTAGGATGACCCTCATAAGTGAGCATCCTACTTCCCATGAATGACCATATTACAAAGGATATGTTCCAAATCTGAGTTCACCTCAACACTTAAACTCAGATTTGAGCAACCTTTTTACCACCTAGTATAAAAGGAGAAAGCGGAAAGACGTTCTCTACAGAAGCCAATATCTCAACCCGCGAGAAACATGCACTAGCCTTAAGGCAACCAAACGATTTTTTAGAAAGAAACATAATTCAGAAGAATGACTATCAAAAGTTGACATTCATATCCGATACATACACCATATGATTTACCGAACCAAACACCCCCTAAGGGAATGTGAGAAGAGAGTGAGAGAGAGATTCTCTCAACCGTCCCACCCTATTCTCTAGCTTATTGGAGTCCAATTGGGACTCTATAAGTTAGGATGATAAGTAATGGGATGGTTACGTTAGGGGACGACGACTGCTCTCTCTAAGGCTCCCTCTTTTTGAATCTTCTCTCTCTTGAGATTTGTTCTTGTATCTCATTCCTGAAACCTCCATCAAGGGTTCACAGTTTGGAACGTGAAAACGCAGTGGTGAAGGAGATTTTGAAGGGAACGCAAAGAGAGCACCTCCTGTGTTGCTTCTACTGTCAAGCTGGGTCTTCAAATTGGTATGTGAAACTCCCTAAAGTTTAACATTGGTATCAGAGCACCATTTTGTTTTGGGTCGCCGGTAGTGGCTGACATAAAGGTGTTTTGGTTGTTTGGTTTGGTTAGGGTTTGGAACCCTAACTGTGGATAACTAATGGGTAAGCATATGGGTGTTTCTTTTTCTTTTTCCCATTTGGCTTTTGGGATGTGAAATTGCCGCCCACGGGGCCGTCGGTATCGTCCACGGCAAACTAAAGGAGGGGCTACGCCGTTGCCAATTGTATGTCCATGCAATTTTTTTTTTTTAAAGGAGAAACTAAACCTATTAAACGTAACAGATTGTTGTTTTTTTTCTATTTTTTGTGAGCCTGTATGGGCCAGTCCATTAGGCTAAATCCATGGGCCTCACCTAAGACCCATTGGACACAAGCTGGACCAAATTACCTGACCCGAAATCCGACCAAGGAGATTCAACCCGAAATCTAACCCGACCCAAGGCCAATCTGAACAGGTTTGGTTTAATTTGGTCTGGTCCGGTTTTGATTTATGTAATCCAACCTAGACTGGCCTGACTTGTTTTTTGGACCGGACTGATTCAATTCGATCCAATTTTGATTTTGGTCCGGCTCGAAATGTTTTGGTTCGGTCTGGCCTGGGCTGGACTTATTAAAGTCTGTTTAAATAAAAATGTTCGTGGAGTGAATTACACTTGAGACCTTCAACATGGATTGCATACTATCATACCATTACACCAAATCATTATGTTTGGTAACAGAATCACATTTTTTTTATTTGTATCAATTGTAATGGTCATTGAGTTTTAATTAAAACTTTAATAGACTAATAAGCTTATGGGTCTATGCTATTAAACGGCTTTTATACCTATGCTGTTAATGGGCTTGTGGGTTGTAGGTATCATGGACCTCTGTTGGGATCGCGATATGGCGCGTAGCGCATGTACACACGCTAGGGTTCGACCCTAATGAGACAGTATCCCCTGGTCATCAAATGTCAAGGGGGATACACGTTATGGGTAAAAGGGAGTCATCACCTAGAAAGGGTCTAGGACCCATAAATGTCTCCCCCAATCAAGGGAGAGAGACTAATGACTCTGATGGATAAAGCTGGTTTGCACCAAGATTCTGGACAAGTGTCAAGTAACAGACTAGGAAGGTGTTAGGCACCTAGTCTGCTTAGGGCCGGTCTCTTTTTGTTTGACCAAAATTTGTTTGTACCCTACTAACTAGTCCTAAATCTAGGTCACTGAAAACCCTAAACTAAGTATCTAAGTATGGCATGTGAAAACCCTAAGCCAAGTGTCTAAATTATGCTCGCTAGGTTATGATGCAAATAATGAAATGATTATGCTAATCAAAAATTAAAAACCCTAAATGATTTAATTAATGTATTATGAGTCTTAGATTAAGCTAATTAAATAATTCTAGACCTAGGATTAGTTGAGCAATTTGTGAAACCCTAAATTGAATTAACTCGATTAATTGAGCCTAACCTAGATGGATGATTAATGAATTTATGAAATACTAAATTGAATTAATTAAAATGATTAAGCATAATCCCTAATAATTTGTGAAGTGAATTATTGCAATCATAATTAATCTATTAATCTAATAGGTAAAAAGATTTTTAAAGAAAGACAAAAACTTGAATTGAATGGTGAAAGCTACCTAAATCTAACTATTTCAGATGAAAGTTTTGGAAAACCTAATCAATCTAATAATTTAAACAATTAAAACCGAATTTTAAGAGTCAATTAAATGCATTATGAACCTTAATTAATCTAATGAGTTAAGACTTCATTTAATTAAATATTAAAATAATTATTTAATTAACTACCTCAATTTTAAGTAAATAGAATTTAACTATTATGTTAAATATACAATGGTTGTAAATGTCCCATGTGGTGATATGAGTGAGAAGTGGACAAAATATGAATACTAGGTAGGTAACCTACATGCATGAGAAAAATGAATTGATTTAAAAAAAAAAAAAAAGAATCATCAAGTATCAAAAACATGTTAATAAACACGAAGCATGACAAACATGACATTGACTAACCTATCTAAATCTAATGATTATCAATATGACAAGATATCCGAATCTAAATTATATACACAATTAATTCTAAAGGGACTCACTATTTGAGATAAAAAGAAATGGACCGAAACGGGTTCATTTTATCAACCCGAAAACCCAAGAAACGCACCTAATGCTACGAGCCGGTTTGTGGGGGCCAGCCATGCCCTTGTTAACATACGCCCTAGACTATATCCCATATATTATTAAGAGGGAAATAAAATGAAAATCATTTGATTTTAAAATTTAAAATTAGGGGAATCCCAACCCTAAATTTTAGGACCAGATACATTACAGACCTGAAATCAAACCAAAATGGATAAAAGAAAAATAAAGAACAAAAGGAGGGGAAGATTCCACATAGAAAACATAAATGAAATAACAGGTTGTGGGTATTACAAATATGGACTATCTAATCAGCAAATTAAAGAAATAACAAAAAACAAGAAAATAAAATAGGAAGAAGAAGAGAAGACGATGGGCTGGAGATGGATTTTGGCAAAGGGAAGAAGATGGGAGCTGTAGTGGTTCAGACTTCGGTTATGGAGAAAGGTAAGTGGGAAGAAGTAAGAGATGATTTCAGTTATGGAGAAAAAAGGGGGAGGATGAGTTCGGACCAGGTGAAAATGAAGGTGAGAATAGTTTTTTTTTTTTTTTTGGAGCAAAAAAAAATAGGAATTCCTCAAAAAAGTCACTTAAAAACTCTGACTGGAGTGACCCAGCCTCATTAGAAGTTCAATACCGATGCTCCAGAGATTCGATTTCCAAGAGTTTCCATAATCACAAAAATCCAACTAAACCCTAGCAAGAGCTGAGAAAATATGAAGAAATAAATCAAAACCTTAATAGTGAAGAACCAACACTCAACGCAACCTCCGTGCTTCTCTTTCAGACTCAAGCAGGGTGAGAGTATCTTCCTCCCTGACAAGTCCCTTCACATTCCTCATAATAAGACGGTTCTGGTCATCCAGAAACTTGACCCTCACCTGGGTCACCTGACCCCTGGACCCTGTTCGACCTATCACCTTCACCACGACTGCAAGCTTCACTTGAGAATCCATCCTGACTGAGCGAGACTACAAGGGTTTCAGCGAAGGCCGTGAAGCGCGGCAGGCAGCAAGAAGGCAAAGGCGAGCACTAGCGGCGATCCGTGGCTCTAGAGGGAGGAGATGGCGCAAGGGTTTACAGCAGGGACTATAAGAGGAAGGGAAAAGGAAGAAGAAGAAGGGGAAAGGAGGTTCAATGGCTGCTAGTTAGCAGTTACAGCAGCAAGGAAAAAGAAGAGAAGAAGAAGAATGAGGGAAGGAGAAGAGGTGAGTTGCAGGTTTGGTTAAGGAAAAAGAAAGGAAGGAGAAGGGGGTGGAGAGGGTTCGGCCATGGTAAAAGAGAAAAGAAGAAGAAGAAGAATGAGAAAGGAGGTTCAATGGCTGCTGGTTATTAGTTGCAGCAGCAGGGAAGAAGAAGAGAAAAAGAAAAAGAAGAAGAAGGTTCGGTGGGACTGATTGGTAGTTACAGCAGCAGGGAAACAAAAGAGAAAAAGAAGAATGAGAGAAGGAGACGAGGTGAGTTACAGGTTCGGTTAAGGAAAAATAAAGGAAGGAGAAGAAGAGGAGGGAGGCGGCTGATTTTCTGCTACAAGGAAAAGAAGAAAGAAAGGAAGAAGAGATGGGGGAAGAGATTAGGGCTTGAGATCCTAATCTAAGGGTTTATGTCTAAAGAACAAAAATAAATAAAAAATAGATCAAATCAAACCTACTTATTAAGTGAGTATATTAAGCCACAAATGAAACCGATTAATTGAATAAAGATATAACAATAAAAGAAAGCAAAACAAATTAAAATGAAAAATAAAATGAATTAGCAAAAACAATGGATTGCACCCAATGACCCAAATCAAACTATATTGAACCCAATTAAAGCAAGATAAACCCAATTGAACTAGAATCAACTAATTCACGTTTAATAAATCATACTAAACCAAATTAAAGCTAATTAAACCTAATTAATCTAAATGAACCAATTAAACCTAAATACACCTAATTGAATCAGAATAAACCAATTTATATCTAATAAATCACATTAAACCGAATTGAAACTAATTAAACCTAATCTATTAAATCAGATAAACTAGTTTTAAATTACAATTGGGAGAAGAAAAATACCTTAAACCCGGCTTTAATCAAGAAACAAGGGGAGATAACCCTTGTGCTTCAAGCCCCAAATCGAACCGAACCGGACTAGATCTCCCGGCTTAAGGAATGATTAATATGTTAAACTTTTAGACTTGGAGAATATTTGATTTTAGAGGGAAGAAGTTAGCCAAAACCTTGATGGGGCCATCCTCTCAAATTCTCAATTTTTTTCTCCTCCCCTTTTGGAAGAGAGGAAGGGCTATACTTATAGCCTTGGAATTTGAGACAATTCTCTCTTATTTCTGATGTAGGACTAAAAAATTAGAGAGAATTATCCAAAAAGGCTTGCTTTTGGACAAAGGGGTTTGGCACCATGTGGCACTCCTTGGTTGCTCAGAATGGAATCTGATACCGAACTTTGGAGTCAACTTTTGGGGGTCATATCTTTCAAACCGTTAGCCAGAATTCGATGTGTAATATATAGTTAGAAAGATCAGTCCAAACACTATCCAATGATGTGAGACACGATTGTGGTCTCGATCGAGGACCTTTACAAAAATATGTATAAATTAGGGACCCGGATCATATAATGAAAGAGAGAATCGGGCGTCGATTCGCATAGTTCTCACATCAAAGTGCAATGTCCGACTTAAGGGGACAAACAACAATAATCCACAATATCAAATTCTAATTTTTGAAAACATTTTCGCTTGAAAGTTTATAGAAAAAAAATGGTCATTTTCTACTCTAAGCTCAAAATTCTCCAAGTCTAAAATGTCCAACATGTAATTCTTCTTGTGTCATCATCGTCGGGGGGTGACAAAATTAGGTGTCTACAGATTGCCCCTCTTTGACCGAGACGTGTGTAACGGTCGAAAGGCAAAGAAAAGAACACACCATTTTGTCACCAGGAGCAATGTACTGCCGACATCCAGCTCAAGGATGGTGGAGGTGCAAATGCAAATGCAAAATGAGCGATAAGACCAAAGGTAGGAAATGTCGATTGATAACACATGCGAAATCAAGTAGCGTGTGGGTGCTACTATGATTGAAAACCTACCGCATTTGGTCAATACAGAGGTAATGCCCAAACTGTGTGATTCCAAAAATTTGAGTTTCTAGTCGCATGGCTGTCAACCTAAGAATTACAGCAACAAGGTAATGATTATCAATCTTAGCAGTCATGTATGAATATGAACCTTAGGATTCTCTATGGTTTGGTTCCGTTAGTCCATATTGGCAGTCGTGCAAGACTATGGACCTTGGGATTCTCTGCAGGTTATTGGTGCGGATAGTCTATATTGGCAGTCGTACAAGACTATGAACCTTGGGATTCTCTACAGCGGTGATCATCCTCGCACAGCAGTGCTCAGCTGGGATCAACGACGGTGCTTGGTTGTGATCCTAAGGATTCTCAAAAAGTTGGTGTGGGTAGTCCTCGCGTAGCGGTGCTCAGCTATGATCCTAAGGATTCTCAACAAATTGGTGCGGATAGTCCACCTGGCAGTCGTGCACGACTATGAACCTTGGGATTCTCTGTAGGGGATGATCATCCTCACACAAAGGTGCTCAGCTGGGATCAACAACGGTGCTTGGTTGTGATCCTGAGGATTCTCACGAAATTTATGCCAATGATGTGTTTGGTTGTGCACCTACATTGGAATTAGCAAAGGAAAACTTGGGAGATTCTGGATCTCAAATACCTGAATAAGGACATAAAGCTTAGCAAAGTTAGCAACAAACAACTGTATTGAATTTAAGAGATCGCAATGGTGTTCAAGATGCCATCACATGCCGAATCGACTAGAGGTCTAGATCCGAAAGCCAAGGGGCTTGGAAAGAGCACCATCATACGAAGGTTAGTGGTTAGTAAAAGCACACAAAGCCCATATGTTCATGAAGGAGAATGTTGTTAGTGGATTGATCATCATAAAGGCAAAGTCTTTTCATTGAAAGGAAAAAAATGGCGCCACGACTGCTACAAGTTTTGAAAAGCAGAAAGGTGGGGAACGACTCCTTAGTAAACGTTGCCCAGACCAAAAGATCTTCAATTTAACAACCTTAACCTAGGCGAGCCAAATGGTTCCACGAGGCTGCAATGGAATTCACCAGACCTTCTATTAAAGCCTCTATGATAGGCGTGGTACCCACATCCCCTAGAGCACCCTGAGGTAAACCGAATTGATGCATGAAGCGAGCTGGTATGTAGAAGGAGGTATGGGATATACCTAACAACCTGACATAGTCACAGCCAGAAATGTGTAAAACAGGGTTCCGAACTGACCACCAATGGACTTCCCACCTGATGCTTCGCTATATGAGGTTTGCCAGTCGCTCAGGCCAATTTGTTGCATCGTGGTAGTTAAAGGTCTGAATTCGCTTGAAATACTGAAATTGTTCGAAATGAGCTGTAACCAAAGGTTGGACCAATTGAAGGCACTCGACTAACCATACCTGGAGGAGGGCGAAGCACCCATTAAAGTCACTGGTGCAAAAATTTCGACTACCTGTCATAATATCAAGTCCTCTCAAAGTCTCTGCCAAAAACGTAGGGATAATGTTGCAACCTTGTCTCAGCTACTGGATGACGTTGATGATAATGGGTAAGCCCCCACACTTGGGGGAATGCAACAGATAACGAGCGATCATGCAGAAAAGGAAAGCATTCCTTCAATGCACCCTAAAGCTTTCAGTATTTGATCGAAGTGGGGCAAACTCCTGGATAACAACATAAAGATTGATTTGATCACTTTCCATGAATCACCTCGCCTCTTTAGCACTCCAACCAAAAAATTCTCGAATTTCTATCGATCTAATGGGTTGCAGTGTTGGGCGAAATACATCTCCCCGATGATTGTAAACAAGACAATATCGAAATTCTTCCAAAGTAGGGTAAATTTTCACAGTTCCGAATCAAAAAACATGAAGTTCTCGGATCCAAAAACGAGATGCCTCATGTATCAAAGCACGACATGGACTGATGCGTTGGAGCTGAAAGAGTGCATAAAGGTGCACTTCTGCAAGGACTCCAGGGTCGTCGTCCCTCATTTCTACCATCCATCGGCGGAAAGCAACATCCATGATAATAATGGGAGCAACAAAACACAACTCGAATTTCCTGGGTACATCATAAAATGTAAGTTAAGGAAAGGACCAACTTACAGGAAAATATCATATGACATATCCACCAAAAGTATACTGATTTTTTTTCTATTTGCAAAAGCTAAGTACCCTTTGAGCCAATTTAGAAAATGTAAGATTGGTCTCTCAGATGACCGTGATCATGTCTGGGCCCAAAACCTAAGCTAAAACAAATGTTAAGACACACATACCGAAGGAAACTAACCCAATGGTTCTGCCATGGGTAGAGTGAGGATACTACTTTGGATAGTGACCTCACAAGAGGGATCACACTGACTAAAGAAAAAGTTAAGCTAAAAGAGGGGCTATTGAAAACTCTTGGGAACCGTCGAATAGGAGAACATTAGATGGAGTCTTCGAGCCAGATCAAGACAATTATTTGCAAGGATGACAAGTTCACGAGAGAAATCCCATCAATTAAAATAGTTATTTTGAAAAAAGGACTAAAGATGAAAACTCTTAGGAATCTACCGAATTTGAGAGACGGTGGAAAGAGTTCTTAGTCGGACTCGATCACCTCCTGATGATAAGAGTAGCGAGAACCCATTTGTCTGAGGGGGAAAGGGATAGCTAAAAATGAAAAATTAGGTCCAACCCGCTATGAGGTGTGGCAGAAATTGACTAAGCTCAATTTTGACTTTCAAGCTGCTTACGTATCCTAAAAATTTAGGAATCAGGTCGAGCGTAGTTCATGCCTCAAAGGTAGTTTTCCTTCATTGCATTCCCTTTTTTTTTTTTTTTGAATGCGAAGGCTAAACATAATACTTTTTCAGTTGATCTAAGTTGGTCAGGTACTGCAGTTCTTGACCATCAAGATCTACAAGGCGTATTGCCATCCCCGAGATGATTTCCTTCACCGCAAAAGGGCCACTCCAGTTTGGCCTAAACTTGCCCCTTAGGTCATGAATGGCTCTCTGCTCCTTTAAAACCAAATCTCCAACTTCCAAGGAACGTGGGTGGACTTTTTTGTTGAAAGCCCTTGCAACTCGCAATTGATACTTCTTCATGTTGTCCATTGCCTTCATCCTTTTTTCATCAATGAGGTTCAACTCCTCGTACCTCGACTTGAGCCAATCCGCTTCTGGAATCTGACTCTCCATGAGGATTCTAAGAAAGGGGACCTCTAGCTCAATCGGGAGGACTGCTTTCATCCCATATACTAAAGAGTACAGAGTTGCCCCAATTGGAGTTCTAATAGAAGTCCAATAAGCCTATAAGGCATAAGGTAATTGGTCAGCCCAATCATTGTTCCTATCAGCCATCTTTTGGAGTATGACCTTTATGTTTTTGTTTACCGCTTCAACCGCTCCATTGGTTTGAGGGCGATAAGGAGAAGACTATGCCTTCCAATCCTAAATTGGTCACACAACTCCTGTGCCTTGCCCCTAAAATGTTGACCTTGGTCAGAAATCACCTCATGGGGCATCCCATGTCGGCAAATGATATGTTCTTGCAAAAATTTGGCTACCTTTGTCGCTGTGAGTTTTGAGTATGACTAAGCCTCTACCCATTTGGTGAAGTAATCAATAGCTACCAACACAAACTCGTGCCCGTTCAAAGCTTTGGGGTTAATTTTTTCGATCACATCGATACCCCAAGTGGAAAAAGGCCACGGAGAACTTAATATGTGCAATTCTGTTGGGGGCACATGGATGAGGTTGGCAAAAATCTGACATTTATAGCATTTCTTCACAAATTCTGTGCAATCGACTTCTAGTGTATTCCAAAAATACCATAAGCGGAGAATTTTCTTAGCCAACATACGGGCATTCATGTGAGGGCCACAGATTCCCTGATGTACTTGCTCCAAGATTGTCTGTGCTTGATCTTCATCCACGCACACCAGTTGTACACCATCAAAAGATCGCTTGTATAAAATATCTTTGTGTAATATGAATTGGGTGGCATAACGCCTCAAGAACCTTTTATCTCCTTGGGTAGCATCTGCAGGGTACTTCTCCTCTCTGATAAAATCCACAATATGGGAAAACTAAGGCCTACCATCTACTGTCAGGGCATTGACGAAGCCTTGATGTGAAGGATGATCTCTCCGATCTATAATGAAAGGTTGTATTTGCTCACCCGGACAAAAATCAACCATCGATGCAAGAGTAGCCAAAGCATCGGCAAACCTTTTATTGTCCCTCTGGAAATAGTCAAAACTAATTTCTATGAACTGCTTCATTAGAGACTACACACCCTTGGTATGGTATTTAACTTTTCCTCCTTTGTTTTCCACTTACCTTGGACTTGGCATATGACAATCGACGAATCTCTGTATACTTTCAATCTTTTGACCCCAATAGAGATGGCTGATTTCAATCCCATGAGGCAAGCTTCATACTCGGCCATGTTGTTGGTGCACTCAAAGTCCAACCTATATGCTATGGGCATGTTCAACCCTTTAGGAGTTATAAGTAGAACTCCGGCTCCGCAACCTTTGTGATTGGCGTCTCCATCAAAGAACATTTGCCAAATGCCAACCTCATTTTCAACCTCAACAGAAACTATATCTTCATCTGGAAATATGTCATTCAAAGGCCTTGTATCAACAAATGGATGTGCAGATAGGTGTTCAGCGATGACACTACCCTTGATGGACTTCTGGGTGACATAAACAATGTCGAACTCCACTAAGAGCAATAACCAACGTGTTAATCTGCCCGTCAATGTAGGTTTCTCAAAAAGATACTTGATGGGATCCATTCTGGATACCAAAAAGACTGAATAGGTCAACATGTAATGTCTCAACCTCCTTGTTGCCCAAACCAAAGCTGCACAAGTCTTCTCCAGGGTTGTGTACCTTGTCTCATAGTCTATGAACTTCTTACTAAGGTAATAAATTGCTTGCTCTGTATACCCATCTAGACCATGCTGAGCCACCATCGATCCTATGGAGGTTTCTAATACAGAGAGATACAACAACAATGGCCTTCCTGGAGTAAGGGGAATAAGGATTGGTGGGTTTACCAGGTAGCTCTTGATGCGATCAAAATCCAATTGGCATTGAGGATTCCACCTCTTAGGTTGATCCTTTTTCAGTAATTTGAAGATCGGTTCACATATGGCTGTCAGTTGAGAAATGAACCGACTAATATATTGGATCCTTACTAAAAACCCTCGAATTTCCTTCTCCGTTTGAGGAGGTGACATTTCTGTTATCGCTTTGATTTTGGATGGGTCAATCTCAATGCCTCTCTCACTTACCATGAACCCCAAAAGCATACCACCTGTCACCCCAAATACACATTTTTGTGGGTTCAGTCTCAGTTTGAACTCCTTGATCCTCTCAAAGAAAACCCTCAAAGCCTTAAAGTGCCCTTCTCGATTAATCGATTTGACAATCATGTCATCTACATACACCTCCACTTCTTTGTGTATCAAATCATGCAAGATAGTGGTGGCGGCCCTTTGGTAGGTAGCATCGGCATTCTTCAAACCAAAAGGCATCACCCTGTATCTATAAGTGCCCCAATCCGTAGTGAAAGAAGTCTTGTCTTTATCTTTGGGATTCATTTGGAACTGATTGTAACCAGAAAACCCATCCATGAATGATAGAAGCGCATGCCCCGCAGTATTATCCACTAAAAGATCGATGTGAGGTAAGGGAAAATTATCTTTGGGACTCGCCCTATTAATGTCCCTATAATCCACACATACCCCGATCCGACCATCCTTCTTTGGTACGACTACAACATTTGCCAACCATTCAGTATACCTCGTCACCTCAATGAACCCTACACTGAGTTGCTTGGAAATCTCCTCTTTTACCATTAAAGCCCAATCCGGACGCATGCGCCGAATCTTTTGTTGAAATGGCTTTGCATCAGAGGAAAGAGGGAGATCATGTTGAACTATGCTGGCATCAATACCGGGCATATCGGCGTACGACCAAGCAAACACCTCCTCAAATTCTTTTAAGAGCTCGATTAATTGGGTTATCTCTTGCTTATCAAGGGACATGCCAAGTCTAACCTCCCGGGGATCATGTTCTAACCCCAAATTTATTAGCCTAAAGTCCTCACGGATAGGTTTGGCCTTCTTTTCCTTTAAAGCTTTTAATGATTTGAGAAATTCAGGTGATGGGTCATCGCAACATTCATCATCAAGAGATGGAGGGGATAGGGAAGAGGAAGAAGCAATATACTCGGAAGAATTCAATTCACTAATAACTTCTCAAGAAGGGATGGAGAAAAGAAGAGAAGAAGAAGAAGAAGAAGAAGAAGAAGAAGAAGAATGAGAAAGGAGGTTCAATGGCTGTTGGTTATTAGCTACAGCAGCAGGGAAGAAGAAGAAGAAGAGTTGCAGGTTCGGTTAAGGAAAAATAAATGAAGGAGAAGAAGAGGAGGGAGGCAGCTGATTTTATGCTACAGGGAAAAGAAGAAAGAAAGGAAGAGGAGATGGGGGAAGAGATTAGGGCTTGATATCCTAATCTAAGGGTTTATGTCTAAAGAACAAAAATAAATCAAAAATAGATCAAATCAAACCTACAGTATATTAAGCCACAAATGAAACCGATTAATTGAATAAAGATATAACAATAAAAGAAAGCAAAACAAATTAAAATGAAAAATAAAACGAATTAGCAAAAACAATGGATTGGACCCAATGACCCAAATCAAACTATATTGAACCCAATTAAAGCAAGATAAACCCAATTGAACCGAAATCAACTAATTCACGTTTAATAAACCATACTAAACCAAATTAAACCTAATTAAACCTAATTAATCTAAATGAACCAATTAAACCTAAATACACCTAATTGAATCGGAATAGACTAATTTATATCTAATAAATCACATAAAACCGAATTAAAACTAATTAAACCTAATCTATTAAATCAGATAAACTAGTTTTAAATTGCAATTGGGAGAAGAAAAATATCTTAAACCCGGCTTTAATCAAGAAACAAGGGGAGATAACCCTTGTGCTTCAAGCCCCAAATCGAACCGAACCGGACTAGATCTCCCGGCTCAAGGAATGATTATTATGTTAAACTTTTAGACTTGAAGAATATTTGATTTTAGAGGGAAGAAGTTAGCCAAAACCTTGATGGGGCCATCCTCTCTCCCAAATTCTCAATTTTTTTCTCCTCTCCTTTTGGAAGAGAGGAAGGGCTATACTTATAGCTTTGGGACTTGAGACAATTCTCTCTTATTTCTGATGTGGGACTAAAAAACTAGAGAGAATTATCCAAAAAGGCTTGCTTTTGAACAAAGGGATTTGGGCGCCATGTGGCACTCCTTGGTTGCTCGGAATGGAATCTGATACCGAACTTTGGAGTCAACTTTCGGGGGTCATATCTTTCAAACCATTAGCCAGAATTCAACGTGTAATATATCGTTAGAAAGCTCAGTCCGAGCACTATCCAATGATGTGAGACACGATTATGGTCTCGACCAAGGACCTTTACAAAAATATGCATAAAGTAGGGACCCGGATCATATAATGAAAGAGAGAATCGAGCATCGATTCGCATAGTTCTCACATCAAAGTGTAATGTCCGACTAGAGGGGACAAACAACAATAATCCACAACATCAAATTCTAATTTTTGAAAATATTTTCTCTTGAAAGTTTATAGGAAAAAAAATGATCATTTTCTACTCTAAGCTCAAAATTCTCCAAGTCTAAAATGTCCAACATGTAATTTTTCTTGTGTCATCATCGCTGGGGGTGGCAAAATTAGGTGTCTACATGGGCTTATACTATGTATGGGCTTTATTGTTTTAATAAAAATTTATATGGGCTTTACATCTTAGTGATTTCTTTTGTGTTGGTCTCACTTCATTAATGCATTTATACATGAGCTCATACCATTGATGGGGTCTATTTTTACGTATCATATTATTTATGTATGTATATATAAATGTGAATGTATCTTTGGTACCGTGTGATGGTGTGGTTATGTATGTGCGCAGTGGTGCCTATGTGTATGTCTCTCAATGGTGCGCTTCCTAGTAGATTGTAGTAGGTTTTTTATAATGATGTAATATTTAAGGACATGTTATATTATATTTTTGGAAGCCTTGTAATGGGGGTTACGGACCCACTATGAGACATACAGTAGAGTTATCATGACACGCCACCAGAAGTACCAAAAGGGTTCTTTTGAGGGACCCCGCGCACCCTTATGTATGGCGCATTTTATGTGTTTGGAGATGCCCATTCCTCTATTGAACATTGCCAGTAACCCTTAGAATTAATTATCCCTGATACATGTTAAGTGGGGTTTGACATTGAGTTATACGAGATGATTGGTCCCACATTATGCATTAGGAAAAATTAACTCTGATAGGGTTCCAAGTAGCAATGTACAAAGTACTTAGAAATATACTCATTATGTTTTCTTTACAATATGAATGTAGAAATGGCATCAAAGAATGTGATTGCTGACTTTAACAGAGGCGACAAACTTAAAGGCCATGAAAACTATGACCAGTGGCAACGAAAAATTCAGTATCTGCTTAATGAGCAAGACTGCTTTGAATATCTAACCACAGAAATAAAAGAACCACCTTGCCCTCCCTTAAGCGAAGAGACCACCCAGACCCGCAAAGACCAGGATGCCTATGCTACCTGGGTAAAAAAGGACCGAAGTACATGCTACATCATGCTCAGTGCCATGCATGGTGACATTATAAGGGACTATGAGAAGTTCCCTATAGCTAAGTCCATGTGGGATGAGCTTAAGCATGCATTCGGAGGTATATCCACTACCAGACTTAGAGGTATGATCCTCAAGTTTGAGATGTACAGAATGAACCCAAAGCATAAGATGCATGAACACATTAGAGCTATGAAAGAATGATCCGCAAACTTAAGGATACGGGACATGAGCTCTCTAATGAGTAGCAGATTCAGGCACTGATTCGGACACTCCCTGATTTATGGGCACAAGTGAAACTTATCCTTGCCCATATTGAGACTATCAAGACACTGACTGATCTTGCCCAACACCTTGAGCTGGTGGTAGAGCGCTTAGAGGAGACATGGATCATAGCTCTTGTCGCCCAAGGGGGCAAACGCAAGAGCAACAAGCCCAAACATCATGGGCAAGGAAAGGGGAATCAAGGAGGTGATCAAAATCAGGCACTTAAGGCGGGTGGGGTCAAACGCAAGAGGGGCAAGCGTGGGAATAAGGACATATCCAAGAAGAGATGCTATAATTGCCAAGGACTTGGACACTTTGCTCATAATTGCACTGAGCCAAAGAAAGTATAGTCCATATCTTTTCCTCCTTGTACTTGTGTTAGTACACATGTTTTGGTTGCCCTAATGCAGTCAGATTGGATTGTTGATACAAGAGCAACCAGAAACATCACACGGGAAAGAGGTGGCTACATAAATTACCGCAAAGTGGCCCTGAGAGCGCAAAGTATATTAATGGGAAATGGCACCAACATTGATGTTCTAAGAGTTGGAATGGTTCTACTCCGCTTGCAGACAGGCCGCCTTCTTCTTCTCTATAATGTTCTTTATGCTTCGGACATAATGTATAATCTCATTTCTATTACAGCACTTTTAGAGTTTGGATACTCTTTTGTTTTTTCCTTCGATTCTTTAGATTTGATGTTTAAAGATGTCCTTTGGGGGCACTATACTCTTGACAATGGTTTTATTAAACTAGATTTAATTAATGTAAATTCTAGATCTTTTTCTTTATTTGTAGGTAACAGTAATTTAGATTTTGTGACTTGGCATGCTAGACTAGGTCATATAGGGCAGGACAAGATGTCACGTTTAGCTAGAGCAGGACTTTTAGGCTCACTCGCTAAAGTTGACCTGCCTATATGCAAACCCTGTCTGGCAGGGAAGGCTCATCGTAAGCCTTTTGAAAAGGTTGCCAGATCAGCTCAACCCTTAGAGCTAGTACATTCGGACATCTGTGGACCCATAGATGTCAAAGCAAGACATGGGGCCTCCTATTTTCTCACTTTTATAGATGACTATTCGTGATTTAGTTATGTTTATTCGATAGCTCACCGTCATGAAGCGTTAGATTGTTTCAAATACTTTGTGACTGAGATTGAGAATCAATTAAGCAGGAATCTAAAGATTTTGCGAACTGACCATGGACACAAATATTTATCTGATCAATTTAAAGAATTGTGTGAGGAAAAAGGAATAGTGAGACAGTTGACCTACACTCCACAACAAATTGGTGTAGTGGAGAGAAGGAATAGGACTCTATTGGACATGGTTAGATCTATGATGGCACAAGCCAACCTCCCAATTAGTTTCTGGGGGGATGCATTTGAGACTACTGCCTACATTCTTAATAAAGTACCTTCTCAGTTTGTTCCATCCACCCCCTATGAGCTTTGAAAAGGCACTAAGCCTACTGTAGGGCACTTACGACCATGGGGTTATACAGGGTATATTCACTCCTCGTCCCATAAGTATGGGAAGTTAGAACCCAGAGCTAAGAAGTGCATCTTTGTGAGGTATTCTAATATCTCAAAGGGGTGCGTTATGTATGGTGAACATCCTGGTGGAGGTTTGACTGAAATTGAATCACGTGATGTTGATTTTCTAGAATCGGATTATCCTAGCCTATCTGATGCGCATAGAGATCTTGACCTCTATAAATTAGAGGAACTTCATAGTGTATCTCATCATCTTGGCGAGGGTGGGGTTATATCTCATCCTGTAATCACCAGAGATAATTAGAATGTCATAGATGGTAATGCATCTGCTGACTGCGAGCCTAATGGGAGTGCACCAAGTGGGAGCACACCTACACACTATGAACCTAGTGGGAGCACACCCACAGATAATCAAGAACATCTCATGCACAGAAGCACATGATGACACATTTCCCGTCATTGATTCGAGATTGAAGGGGAAACTGCTCTTGTGTGTATCCCAGGTGATGAGAGAGAGCTAACTTCTTTGCAAGAGGCACTCTCATCAATAGCTAAGGATGATTGGTTGGCTACTATAAAGGATGAGTTGAGTTCAATGAAAAAGAACCAAGTCTAGGAATTAGTTGATCTTCTACCCAACTGCAAGACCATCAGGAACAAATGGGTTCTCAAGATCAAGCGTAAGGTGGATGGATCAACTAGCAAGTATAAGGCACGCCTTGTGACGAAAGGCTACACCCCAAAGAGAGGGTGTGGACTATGATGAAACATTATTCCCAGTGGTGAGGATATCATCCATTCACCTTATTTTGTCTATTGTTGCAATGTTAGATCTAGAACTCTTTCAAATGGATGTTAAGACTGTATTTCTTGATTGAGAACTGGACAAAGAGATCTATATGGATCAACCAGTGGGATTTAAGGCCAAGGGGCATGAGTGCAAAGTATACTTCCTTAAGTGTTCTTTGTATAGCCTCAATCAAGCGTCCAGACAGTGGTACTTCAAATTTCACCACATTGTAATTTCGACTGGCTTTGAGGTGATTGAAGAAGACCATTGCGTGTATATAAGACGGTCCAATGAGGGATTTATAGTTCTTTCTTTATATGTCGATGGCATTCTCTTAGCTAGGAATAACATTAACATGATTGCCTCCACTAAAGAATGGCTATCCTCCACATTTGAGATGAAGGATATAGGTGAAGCCAACTTTGTGTTGGGCATCAAGATTATGAGGGATCGATCAAGGAATTTTCTTGGATTGTCTCAGTAGACTTACTCGGAGAAAATTCTTGAATGATTTCACATGCAAAATTCAAAGCCTATGACACTCCAATGGATAGAACGTGCACATTGAGCCTGAACAAATGTCCTAGAATGAAGAAGAGAAAAAACAAATGTCAAGAGTACCCTATGCTGCTGCAGTAGGTAGTCTTATGTACGCGATAATGTGCATGCATTCAGACATATGCTATGCAATAGGGATGGTCAGCCGTTACCAGAGTAACACAGGGCCAATTCATTGGCAGGCAGTCAAAAGAATTTTTTCATACCTTCGTGGGACTACAGATCTCATGCTCACCTATAGTAGTTCAGACTTGAGATTAAGAGGATACAGTGATATTGATTGGGGCAACGACCACGACGAGTGAAAGTCTATCTCATGCTATACATTTGTCCTTGGAGGTGGTGGTGTGACTTGGAGCAGCAAAAAGCAGACCTGTATTGCTTTGTCCATGATGGAGGCTAAGTACGTTGCATGCTCAACAGCTGTTCAAGAGGCAGTATGGCTTAGGAGATTCTTGAGGAGTCTCAGCCTATGTTTCACATGCTGATGATGTGGTAATGTTACATACTGATAGTACAGTAGCTTTGGCATTTTCCAAGGATGCTAAGTTCTATGGAAGAGCCAAGCACATTGAGATCCATTACTACTATGTTCTTGATATGGTTGTAAAGGGAGAAATTGTCTTAAAACACATCTCCACATCTAATATGGTAGCTGACCCATTGACTAAACCTATTCCAAGGGATGTGTTCTTTTCACATGTTAGGAATCTGGGTCTTAGACATGGATGATGTATCTTTCTTTTGTAAGATAATTTTATTGACATATTGTAGTCACTTTTAAGGAGTGTGCATTTGAGGCATGTGTTTGTAATAAGTGATATGTGTATTTCTATTTGAATAGTTGTCACCAGGCTTGAATCGACCCACTCACACGGGTGATTCACATTGGCGCTTGTGAGTAGCAAGCAAGATGAATCTATGGTTTTTTAAAACTTTAGGGTGCTTTAATAAGAGAAGCCTTAGTCAGCACTAAGATGAGACCTTACTGGTCGAACATGGAATCATCACAATTCTATGTAGCCTAAGTTAAAGCCGAATGTGAATCTTTTAGACAGTTGGATGCAAGAGCAACTTGTGCTAAAAGAATCAGATTAGGCGCTCTGAAAAGCGACTGAACCAAGATTTGTATGGTGTTTTATATTTTTAGTGACATGCCCATGCCAGTGGGAGTTGCCCCATAACATGCATTAGTTGCATGTGCTGATGCCGATCGATGATGCGAGTGACCAAATGGATCCCTGCTTCATCACTGTGTGAGTCATCAACCAGTACCCTTTATCTTAGACTATGTCATTAAGAAGACACCCAATGTTGCTACTTTAGCTTGTTCCTTAGGATCAAGGATGATGTGGTCTCACAAGGCAAGACTGGGAAAGTAGTTGGGGATAATCTAAATGGTATGAAGGCTATGGGAAAACTTTTCTTTATATACCTTATTGTGTTGTGATTCATTATCCGGGCAACTTCTCAATTTTCGGTTAGACAAAGTCATGAGTACTTTGCATAAAATTGATTCACACTGCTTATCAAAAGGGATCGAGAGTGTGGAATCTGGTATAGTTGAACTGTTTTTGGGTATTATGAGATTATTCCAAGTGATGTGCTATATTGGTGAGATGGAGATTTGATATAGCACTCATGCCCTAGATATATCTCTTAGGTCGCACATTCCACTTCTACATAAAAGGTTTTGGTAGCTAGGAGAGATCCGCCACTTACTGTGTGTGTGAGATGTTAAAAGTCATGGGTGGGTTCCACCCACATATCCGTTGTGGGGTTGGGACCCACCCACTTAGTGCCTAAGTTGGCTGCTTAAGGGAACGTGAGAAGAGAGTGAGAGAGAGATTCTCTCAACCATCCCATCCTATTCTCTGGCTTATTGGAGTCCAATTGGGACTCTATAAGTTAAGATGATAAGTAATAGGATGGTTACGTTAGGGGACGACGACTGCTCTCTCCAAGGCTCCCTCTTTTTTAATCTTCCCTCTCTTGAGGTTTGTTCTTGTATCCCATTCCTGGAACCTCCATCAAGGGTTCGCAGTTTGGAACGTGAAAACGCAATGGTGAAGGAGACTTTGACGAAAATGCTACTTCTACTATCAAGCCGGGTCTTCAAATTGGTATGTGAAACTCCCTAAAGTTTAATAGGAATGAAATTGTAGGTTTATTATGCAATTGTGTTCTTCCGATGAGTTTGAATATGATGAAGGTTCAGTGTCACAGAGTGGAAGATAGGATTTTTGAAGTAGAGAAGAACAAGTTGAGAAGCCATTCAAGTAGGTTCGTCTCGTCCTCCTCTTCTTTGAATTCGGATACATCGAGTTCTGTAAGCAAAAGTGTAGACTCAGACGCCATTTTCTTCCATCTTCTCGTGTGATTCTTACTTCTTCAGCTTAGGTTTTCATTTCTACCTGTTCATTTTTCTCTCCCCTTTTCCCCTTGGCTTTTTTTTTTTTTCAAATGTTACCCTATCCTATTGAGGGCCAATGGCCAGCCTACTGGCATTAGTTGGAGGGCCAAGAGCCACCACCTACTCCCACAGACACACCATCGAATATGACAAGGTTTGAGCCCATAACCTCCTCCCCTTGAAAAGCAAGAAAAGAGAGTAAAAAGAAACAAACCCCCCTCTTTTGTGGTTTCTTCTGCTTCGTAACAAGAACATTTCACTGTAAATTTTTCCTCTTTGAAACAACTTAGCGCTTTCAATCTTCTTTATGTTCGTTCATTATTGGATTAAATCACAAGCATTTGCACTTGTCATGCAGAGTTTTTTTTTCGTCTACTTAATACCGTTCGTGTGTATTGGCATCTTTCATGATTTGCCAATCAATGCACGAAAAGAATGTCCTATCATTCACATACAAGAGACCCATATGATCAAAGAGGAGAGATTGTGATTGTTTTGAAATATCATTTACAATGAGATTGGTGAGCTTTTAATATTAAGTAGGAATTTGAGTTCTCTGTTTGCGATTTAATAAAAAGAAAGCAAAGAGTTATCTATTAAGGAGTGAAGCTCTTTTCATCTTCTTGGAATTATTTTTCAGAGTAAAAAACAAAAAATAGGGATGCTTTCAATTCATTAAGCATTCAGTACATCACAATCACAGCATACTTAGGTATCTCATGAGTTGGTATGTTAGGCAAGCTATATATATATAAAAGTAGATCCTTCCAAAACCAAGGATTCATAAGATCCTAGATGTCTTTATACTTTCATGTGGACTACATTCACACCATTAAAATTGAGCGTTGAGACTGCATTGTTATTACTAATCCAAGCTACCACAATTTGGAATCTAATTCCAAAAAGATATGGAATCCACGTTCCATTGTCAGGCATCCCAATCCTCCCAAGATTCCTCTATCTTCTGCTTCTTGGTTTCTTATACCTGGATTTGGAAGGCCTACTACCACAAGACGAGAGCAAACATCCTTACCTAACATTGAATACCTCTACCTAATTGCTTGTTATGGTTAAAGTTTCTAGAGAGAGAGAGAGAGAGAGAGAGAGAGAGAGAGAGAGAGAGAGAGAAAAGTTGAATTAATCCAAAATAACATATGGAAGGCATGTAGAAAACTTTGGTTCATTATTGAGTGGGGGAATCTCTATGGAAGGCATGTAGTGAGGGAATTAAAGATAAACTGAACCTTCTATACAGAAGATCTACTTTAACCAGTTTTAAGGCCCTCTTTTATTAGCATCAGTTGGTTTATCTAAACATTAGTGGTTAATTATTTATCCTTTGACAAATGCATGTAAGTTTGTGTAATGTTGAAGCACCATTGATAGGTTTACCTAAGTGTGTCAACTAGTATGGTATCTGATATTCAATATGATTTCGGTATGTTACAGTATACCTAGAGTAGATACCAAAACGATAACTTATCGAGATTTCAATACCGATATTGCATCAGTTCAATAAGGTTGTATGGTTTCTTATCTATCATGAATACAATTTTGATACGGTTTCTACTAGATTTCCCCCCCCCCTTTTTTTTATCATGTTACGTATATTTAGTCTATAATTCGGTATTTGGTAAGGTGTCAACTGGCACGATCTTGGTATTCAGTATGGTTCCGCACCACTACACAGGCAAAAAGAGCCATTTGCCATTGCTCCAAGCAATGACCCCTTTTTTAAACTATATTAAACCAATATGATGGGGTTAAATCTGATCACTCATGTGTGAAGGCGAAGGTGAAGGTGAAGATAATATAATTACTCCATAATCCGAATGTGCATTAATCCATCGACTTTGATAAAGGTTTATTCCTTATAATTTCCAAATTAATCATTTAAACTTCTTTAACATACTAAACATAATGGATAACTTGCAAACCTAGACGTTATCTTCCCTAGGCCGTCTAGTTGGTGTTGGACAGATAATAAATGGGCTGGGCTCGATCATGGGCCAGCCCAAACCCTCCAAAAAATTAAAAAATAAAAACCCCTCCTATTTCCTATCCCATCAAATTCAAAAAGTAACAATGATGATTTTATTATCAAGAGAATCATCCAGATATGGGACAAAAATAACACTATCAATGCAGGGGGATTGGAACGGTCCAATTACAAATAAGTTGGTTTTGGGCTTGGAGCCATCTCTCCTCCCTCTTTTACAAATTTTGATTTTCTTCATTGAGTGAGCTTACCTATTGCTGTCTATTTGGGATTCTTAAGCCCTATGGGATTGTGTTTGTTCAATACCTTCAATGACAAATGTACTTGTCAATAAAAGTATGACTTGATTATATTTTTTCATTTTCATAAAATTTAAGCTTTCTTAGTTGAACATTGATCCATTAAAATTCCCTATTTGATTTACTGCCATTGTATTCATTAGGGAAATTTCGAGTAGTTATATTTTTCGCACTTGAGAGGCAATTGTTGTTACATTTATATTTTATGTAATCGTGGTTATCCAATGGTTGGTATAGGATTTTTATTGTGTTATATATATATATATACTACTACTACTATTAAAAGGTATGTATTCCCTGTCTTTAGTATACTTTTTCAAAAAGACAAAAAGAACCATCAACCTCTACGTAAAAAACTTTCCAATGGACTAAAAATCCCCTCAAAATGGAAGAAAAAAAAATAATAAGAAAATGGAGTAGAAAGGGGAAACTAATTATTATTAAGTATTAAAAGAGGAGAGAAAATTCTTAATAATTAGGAATCGTGGGCACAAAAAGGGGAAGGTGGAGGTAATTGGGGATTTTATTTTAAATAAATACCTAACAATTAGGAATTAAATCTTGGGCACATAATAACACACAAAAGGTGGAGATTAAAAAAAAAAATCTCTAATAATTAGGAATCAAATTGTGAGAGTATCATTTGGAGATGGAGAAATAATAGGGAGGTTTAAAAGGAAATAAATAAATCTCTTAATGCCTTCTTTTAGTGAAGATTACTATCTTAAATTAAGGAGTGTAATGGGTCCCATCACCATGCCCATGTCCATGTGACTTGTATCTTATTCCATTAACCCTTTTTTTACGGTTATGAAAAGGTACAAATATTCAATTTTAATTTGTCCCTTAATTTGTTATTATTATAACCATAAACCAATTTCATCTATTTCTATCTCTTTTTGTTTTCCTTAATTGTAATTACCGAAAATTTTCAAATACTAAATGCAGAAGAGAGAATCTTAAAAGGAGAAAACGAAAGGTTTTGCAAATGCCAGAGCTCTCTCCCTTCCTTGCAAGTTGCAGCCCTTGGCTATATATATGATTATATGAAAGAGAAGAATACAGATTCACTAACACAATGCTTATCCGTTTCAAATACTTCACATTAGAAAGAATCTCCATGCAAGGTCATACTTTACTCCTTACCTATCTATTTTTTTTTTTGAATCTCTTTTGTATTTTTATTTTCTATGTAATTCAATTTTTTACTTTTCAGTGCCTTATTGTGATTTGCAATTCTTCTCGCGCTTCGACCCTTTGATGATCATAAATAACTACGTTGCTCGATGGGTACACGAGTTAAATCTTTTTTAAGTCTAAATTATGATTTGCAAAATCTCGGGTTCTCCATGATTTTGAGCCATCGACCTTTTGATTCAAGAGTTGCTATTTCTAACCTTCCTTGGTATAATTATCTTCTAATCTTATCTAATGGAAGCTTTGACAGTCTTAGACATCTGGTTGATTGGGCCCCATTTTTATTTTAAATGGAAAATTGTTATGTGATGATATGAAATTTGGTTTCTCAGAAAATGCCCATGATGTAGAAACACAAGCTCTCGGATAGGGAGTATGGAGTAATGTCGTTGGGAAGAGAGTGTAAATGGAGAAGGAGAGTGAGGCACAGGAAAAGGGGCCCGGTGGCAAGGAGAGATGATAAGTAAGGAAGGGAAGAGGACTGAGATAATAAACAAGGTTTCTTACTCTTTTTTTTTTTTTTAATAAAGTGAAACAAGACCAAATCCATTCCAAACACTTTAAGGGAAATTCCTAAGTCCATTTCATGGATGATATACTCAAATACTATTTTACACATAATCTATTAAAAAACTAAATATAATGAGCGAAAAGAACTTAACTGATCATTAAACCCCAAAATATGGAAAAATCTTTGGTGGTACGTTCATTAAAATAAACAAAAGCCATAGTAAGATAAAAATAGACAAAATATGCAAATGGAGAGTCAGGTGATGCTAAATACAATAAAGTACAAAAAATATGAAGTTATGTGGAATTCCTTAAATGGGTAATCAACCTTTATTTTCTAATAATTTGCCCAATTATTTCATATATAAACTTATGCTTATTCTTTAATACAATACTGGGCAAATGACAATAGTGTCTGTAATGCTCTCCACATCCAAGATACGTTTGAGAATATCGCTGAAATATTAATAGGCATATTACTATAGCAATAGTAAGGAACGGTGTCTTTGATGATGAACATAGCAGGGGTTGATGTTCAGGGATTGATTGGGAAACGGTAAATGTATCATTATAGCCTACCTTACTCATATGAAATCCAAAGCAGCATCCAATATCATCTATATCTCAGTAAAAAAAAAAAAAGTTATCTCAAGTAAGAGACTACGCCGTATTTTTACTAGTATATATATATATATATATATAATGGGTCTAGAAGTTCATTCGATTAATACCTCCAGTGAAAAATGTACTTGTCAATAAAGAGTATGATATGATTAATTTTATGCGATTCCCAGAAAATTTATGCCTCGATAAATTTTGCAAACCTACCTTGTTTACGCATACCAAGAAAATCTTACCTTTTCTTGAAATATTGAATTTATGTGAAATAGACCATTCTCATTGTCTATAAGTTAGGAAGAACCGAAGAAGGTTCCTACACACTCTGGTCGGAATCAATCTTACATGCCTTATCATGTGGATAGTTAATGAAGCTATTTTGACCATTGGATATAGAGGTTATCATTTGGGTCAGCCACATGGTAAATTTCATAGCTTAATTTAATCAAATATCCCTCGTGTATTGGTATGCACCCTATGTTCATGTACACCTATAGTACTTCAATTGTTGGATTATCTACAATTGATGTATATCTCTCAAACCTAATTTATTTTGATTAAATTAATTATAATGATTCTTATTTATTTACTTGTTGTAATTATTTTGAGAATATGCAATTGTTCACCTTTTACCATTACTATTCACAATTACAAGAATGACTGGACATTTTGTTTTAAGGATGCCACATTGTATGTTTCCCCCAATGGAAATACTTATGAAAATATAATTACGGGTACTTAATTATGTTGGACATTGATTCATCGAAATTCCTGATTTGGTTTGCCGCATTTGTATTCTCTAGAGAAATTTTCGATAGTTGTTTTATTCTGTACTTGATAGGCACTTACTGTTATGTTTATATTTATATTTCATTCAATCGTGTCGATCCAATGGTTGGTATCTACTGACAGGATTAATTACACACTAGATGTTTGTTGTGTGGAATATATGTGTGAACATGAGTGAGGGTCTCCACATTCTCAAATGATGAACATCTGAGTGTATGAGGTGTCGGACTATGATTAATCGAAATTTGGGGACTCGATAATATTATTATTTGAAAAAGCGTTCAAATATTTTCGCCAATCATGATTCCTAATACTCTCAGATTAATTAGCAAAATGCACTTACTTTGTTAGTGGGTATTTTTATTCCATACTTGTGAGCGTGTGTTGTGAATTGTGAATAAAAATTATTCTGATTTTCGTTCAATCCTATCTGATTTGATTTTAATTTTCATCTTGTCAAAGTATAAATCAAACTGAAACCAAACCAAATAATAAAAACTGGCCCAATTGACACACTTATTTAGAAATTAGAGATGTAAATGGATAATCAAAAATTCAAATTTGGTTCGCATCCATATTCATGTCCGTTTTATAGGTATCTGTATCCAGTCAAAGGGTATCTGGAAAATAATTACTCGATCTGATTAGATAATTAATTAATGATTTTGGGGGTTCTTGAAGTTTAGGCAAATTCTAAAGAATATGGAAAAGAGTTAAGACAACTTAGAAAAATGGATTAAAAGAAAATTGTATTTATCGAGGAGAAAGATTTGAATTACATAAGTCAAAGACGTAAACAGATAGTCCAAAAATCCAAATTCCAATAAGAAAATACAGATTAGGGATGAAACAGGGTCAGGTTGGGCCGGATTTTTTAAAACCCTAACCCAATCCTAAATCCTCAAATTTCAACTCAGGCCCAACCCAACCCTTCGGGTTCATGTTCAGACTCAACCCTGTCGGATTCATACCAACCCAACTCTGCCATAATTGACCGTATTAGGGCCAGGGTGGATCGGTATGGGCTAAGTTGGGTTGACCTTTTCTTCTGCAATGATTGGATTAATCTTGATTGACTTGTTTTGCCATTCATATCTTATAAATTAAAAAACCATAACAAAATAAAATACCAATAAGAACTCTAAATTCTAATATAAAAATTCAGGGTTAAATTTCAGGCCAGATGAGTCAGGTTGGGTTGAGCTGAGGCCTCAATCCGAGCCCGATCCAACCCTGGGTCAAGATTGGGGTTTTCAACCATAACCTACTCTTAGGTCAAAAAACTTGGCCCAAGGCCTGTTCGCTCAAAACAGGCCAAGATGGGTTCGGATTATCATGAAAAAACTTTCACCGCTAATACAGATCGAATCCATTTACATCCCGGCTGAAGTAACAGGAAGGGAAAGGGGAATTGGGCTGAAGTCCGAACCCCACACACCGGATATAGGATAACTCATTAACTCCCGTGTCATAAGTCATAAGACTCATAACTTCTCAACACATACGGATCTAGGAAAACACTTCATTAATGGTCAGTCTGACTGTCAATCTTATTATACTATTCATTCTTCCAACACGTTAGTCGGACGAGCCTCGCCGTTCCTCTGTCCACGGCAATAGAAAAAGTGCATCAACAATTGCAGAAGCGGCAGAAATCACACGACAAGTGTTTTGTAGTCAAACTATCAATACTGATTCATCTAAAACTCATTTCTTTCCATTTTCCATGCCCATTCCTTTCATCACGTACCATTGTTTTCCTTTCCTTCCCTTTCTTTTCCTCTGCGAGTTTTTCTTATAATTTAAAGAAGGATTTAGTCTCAACAGCCCATCCTCCAATGGCCCCCATAACAAACCATCTCACCCCACCACCGCCTCCTTGTTCTGCTCTCAATGAACAAAGAGGAGGAAGAAACAATGTATTAAAAAACAAAATCTAAATCAAAACCAAATCAAGCCCAGAAGAAGAAACAAATGTTAATCTTCATCTTCATTCTTATAATCAATGTTCATCGTACATGTTCATTCAATCAAGAAATAAGGAACCAACAGCAATCCTCAATTCCTCACTGCCAAAGCAGAAAAAAGAGATTTTTTTTTTCTTTTCTAGTAGCAGAAGATGATAATGAGAAAGAACAATTTTATTCTGTTATGTTCATGAACAAATGGGTTAGTAAATGATTTGTTTACCAGTCCAAACAACGAATTAACAAAAATGGGGGAAATTTTTTTTTTTAAATCAGGCCCTTCAGCTTTTCCAAGCATAAACCAGCAATGAAAACCCATATGGGCTCTGCAACTCGGTCTCTTCTGTACTAGCCCACTCCATCACAGAAGAACTGCAACCAGACGAAGCTGAAGACATTGACGACGACGACGAGCTCCTTGTCTTTAATAGACTCTTCTTTATCTTCTTCCACTCGAACCCATTCATTCCAAACCCATGGGGCTGTTGCTGCGGTAACCCAACAACCCCTTCTTCCAATTCGTCCATTTTCTCAAATCTGAACATGAACACAGCATGTCCATTATTAGCATCATCGAACAACCAATTATAAACATCCCACGAAACCTGAATTGGGACACCATCCATTTCAGTCCTCTCGTTCCCTCTGAACTTCCACTTCAATCGTTTCACCTGCAAAACACACTTTCCATCGATGCAGAAAAAGAGACTGGGCTCATCCCCTGAACACCCCCTGCAATCAATGGAGATACATCTGATCTTACCCCCAAATCTTGCTTTCGTTGTGTAATATTTTTTTCCCACAACATGTTCTCTCCTCAAAATCAAAACTTGGGTTCTCTCTGGCTTCCTTGCTCTGGTTTTGCTATAAGCTTGGTTGTAGGAATCACCGACCAGAAGAATCATCTCGCCATCAATAACAACGGCAACGTAAAACCCAGATTGGGGTTCTGGGCCTGAATTGAATTTGACTTTGGTGAGATCCCAGAAAATTTCAACCTTCCTAGTTGGGTTACTCAGATTGAATATCTTCGAACCATATCTGCGCCATAAGAGAAAGGGCTTAACGGGTAGGCGAAAAGAGACATCCTCATCATGGTCATCCAAGCGGAGGTCGATATGGAGAGCTCTGCCAATGACGTTGCGGCACCAGGTGAGAACGAAAACGCCCAAGTCAGTGTTGTAGACACATGTGCTGAGGTTGGCCGTGCCGGAGGTGCGCGGCGGAGGCGGCGGCAGCGGCAGCGGCAGCGGCAGCGGCTCCGTCGTTGATGGGTCGAGATCCATTGGGAGAGTGGTGGAGCGGAAGCAAGAAGCAAAGGAAGAAGAGGAGGAGGAACGATTTAACATCTTAATTTGAATTCGTAGTGGTTTAGGGTTTTTAAGGAGAAGATTTTGGTATAAGAAGAAGAAGAAGAAGAAGAGGGACGTAGCCTATGGGCTAGGGGCTGTAGGATCGTTAGGATGAAGGAGCGGAGACAGTAGTGAGTTGGAATTTTTGGATGAAAGGACAATTTCTTTTAACTTTATAAAAAGGGCCTTTTAATAACTGTTAGATTGATCTGAGTGTGCTGTTCCCTCCAGTATTTCCTTTGGACAGTCATCTCCAGTTAAATGAAGAAGAAATGACACGTATCAAGATTCAGTATTGTGGGTTTAGATCAAAAGTTGATCAAACAAAGTGAGCTTCTTTGGAAGTGGAGGTGTCCACTTCAGGAATTGTCAGAGAGGACCTTTGACCATGGATCCCGTTTAGATTTGAGAGGGTTATTTGAAAGATTTTTTTTCCAATGAAAAAAACTAAAATTCCCATTCTTTTGACTGGAGATCACCGTTAAAAAAAAAAAAGCATTGGAGAATGGAGAGAGCCTATCCCGAGATTAGGGGTGTCAATATCTAAACCGGACCGGACCGGACCGAACCGATTAAGTCCGATCCAAATCGAACCGGTGGCTTATTGGGCCGGTTTTGGTTTGTATATTAAATTGAATCCGGTCTCGGTTCTGTTTGGGTTAGCCCGTTGGGCCACCAAAAACGTCGGAAATGTGCACCAAAATCGGACCGATCCAAACCGACCCGAGCCCAACGTTTATCAACTATACAAAATTACAAATTCTACATTTCAACTTCAACCTGTCAAAACCCTAATTTTTCAAAAGAATGAAAACCTAGGTTAGTGACGCCGTGACGGAGTGTCGGAGTGAACAGCAGCGGCCAAAAGCCCGGTAAGGAAATCAGCCGGTAACGAACCCAACCCACTCAAGCTTGGTAGAGAACCAGAGATGTTGGTAGGCATCAACTACAATCGTTGCAGGACTGTGAGCTTTTGAAGATCAGAAGGAAGAGTACCTGAGAGACCCTGGTTTTCATTTTGAATTTGGGATATCTTTGAAGCCGTGCAGCCCGCATTTTTCCACTTACAAGGATCTGGGTCAGTCCATTCAAGGGACTTCGGAGGGTCCAACTCTGCTTCAAAGCCATCATCGTTGCCACATCTCCTGAGTTTGTCTGAGACTTTACCGGAACAAAAAACCGAGAGGAAAACTACAACAAGAAGGTCAAGAACTCCACATTCAAGATGGCTTTTCTTCATCTTCCACATCTTTAGAACCCAACAAGACAAATTCAAAAAAAAAAAAAAAAAAAAAAAAAAAAAAAAAAAAAAAAAAAAAAAAAAAAAAGTGCTAGAGAGATTTTTGCAGAGACAGCTCCCCACAACGGTGGTTTAAGTCAGCAAGGTGGATAGGTTTTCGTTGTTGAGATTGAAGAGGGAAGTGAAAGATAGGGTAAGATTTTGGAATGCACAGAGAGCGGCGGTGATTAAGGAGGGAAGGATCCAAAGGAAGTGAGGAGAGAGAGACAGTTCACAAACAAATTTGCTTTCACGAGATGCAGAGGGCTCACGAGATTTGACAGACAGTTCACTGGAGTTACAGATAGAGTCCGGCTACAGCTAGCCGTGGAGCCGACAGCGGGCAGCGGTTATGGCCATGGGAGCTAGCGCCGAAGTTGGCGAATGTAATAGCTCCGACGGCGACAAGCGATGTGTACAGTTACGGGGTGTTTGTGCTGGAGGTGGCGTGCGGGCGGAGACCCATTGAAATGTCGTTTGATGACGAGCCGCTGCTGATCGATTGGGTGAAAGAGCTTTATGCGAAAGGGAGGCTCATCGAATCCCCTGACTCGAGGATTGCAAGGGAGTACAAGGTGGAAGACATAGAGGCGGTGCTTAAGATTGGGTTTAAAAAACCGATCCAAAACCGAAATGAACCTGATAAATCCAAACCGATACCAACCTGAACCCAAATCGCACCGAAGCCGACACCGGACCGAAATCGATAAATCCTTAATGGGTCGGTTTCGGTCAGTTCCAAAGTCACACCGAAACCGATGGAACCGGACCGAAACAGCACCAACCCGGACCGTTGACACCCCTACCCAAGATGACATAAATATATATTTTTTTAGGATGGTGATGGGGTTGTAGGGGTTAAGCAGCCAATACCCTGACCTGAGTATGAGGGGGGAGACCACATCCTCTGGAGTTGCTGCACTGGTACAATGAGTATTTAATAGTTGAGAAAATCTGGACACATATCCCAAGGGGTTCTCAGCTATTGATTCTCATCGCACTAGTACGGTGGCTACAAAGGATGTGGAGGCTGGGAAGGGGGAGGAAAAGGCCATTATATAAAATATGTGAACATTAATTGGTCATGTGGTCTCTGCATCAGCCTAGGGGATAATGAAGGGGTGGACATTTTGTATTTCACATGGGTAGGTACTCATTTTAACTCCCTTGTGTTTGGGCATAGGTGCCACGTGATCAATGATCAGGTAGCAATACTTTCCCCCGATCAAATATTCAAATGTGATAGGAGTAAGTTTTCCTCGATCGAGGGTTCAAGAAAAATACACCCTCGTAGGGTTATAAATATTCTTTCCCCTATAATATGAAGTTGATAATTATAATATTCTTTATTGTTTCTCGATACCTTGTGGATATCATCCATAACCTTAGCTCCTTTAACCATAGGTGTGGGAAAACGTGTGAAAATTGTCTGCAACTGTTGCATTGGTGCAATGAGTATCGAGTGGTTGGAAGTTCCTTAGGATGCGTGTCTAGATTTCCAATGCTCACCTCACCTCACCACCCGCTGTAAAGGATATGGACTCTGGGAAAACTTGATTCCTATTTTATGTTTTGGGTTGTTATGTTTGGACTTTGAACTCTGAATGGTTTAGATAGTCTCTCTCTCCACCCCCGGGGTCCATTAAGCCTTTTTTTTTTTTTTTAAATCACAAGTTCCTTGATTAATTTAGGGATTGAGAAATTGATTTCTTCTTCATATATAAAGAATGGGAGGGAGATGAAAATTTAGAGTGTTTAAAATAAGAGACCAATGAGCACAGTACTTGCCTCTTGGGTCAATATTTAATATGATAGCCATTACAGTAATGACAGTAATGATGGAATAGCTTGATCATATTGACCATTCAAAACTCCATAGAGTGACAAGCTAACATTATTAGCCTTTTTTCACTTAGAAACCACTTTTTATCTACACTTCCCTTATACCACATGTAAGTAAATATAACCATATTCATCTAGATTATATAATTTATTTTTTGAGTAAAACTTAAATAATATAATAATTGTATAGAAGGTTTGATTCTGTTCATATATAAACTCTTTTCTCCCCCTCCCAAAAAAAAAAAAAAAAAAAAAAAATTCTTATCTTGTTGGGGTGCATAGAAATAATGATGAGCATGAGAACTTTGGAAGAATAGGCTATATTTGAATATAATAAACACTAAACTAATTATGATTGACAACCAAATGATATCTGCGGGTCTTGCATTTGAAGTTTAATATTGCAAATTAATTAAACAGTAAGAAATTAAAAATTAAATTTGATTTATATCATTATGGAGCTATGTTGGAAAGGAATTATGTTACATGGTTCACCTCATCTCATGTCCTATGATCAGGTTCAAGGGTAAATCCGGATTAACCTATGTAATAGATTAGTCACCAGAAGAAGACTCGAATTTAAAACGTTTATTAACATGTAGAACTAAACTGTAGATAACCCATAGGCTAGTTCCTGAGTTAATTGGCTCCACTGGCTCACCCAATTTTAGGTTGAGGGGTGAGGTTGGTCTATTAATCAACTGGGGTGTTTCCTTTGGTCAAAGATCAACCTGGTTGAATGATTCAATGCTTGGACTTCCTGGCATGTTTAATTAAGGGGTCAAGGGACCAATTTATTTATATACCTTCTAAAACATTTGTCATTCTTCATTAATGAGAACGGAATCCTATTAAGAACCCCTTAATTCTTCTTTACAATTAATCTCCTTTCTCAAGTCTCCTCCCTACAAGTCAAAGTAAAATGGCTCTAAATTCATCTGACCAGGGATATCTGACTTAATGATTTGACCGAGTCAAACTCGGTTCATACGCTGTCGTTGAATAAAATCTCCATCTATGCATGCATCCACGAAATCTCGGAAGCAAGTTGCTCTTGGCAACATTTACAATGCTTTCCACGAGAAATTGCTGACCTTGAAAGTTATGGAGAACGACTTCTCCCGTAACAAATTACACAGTTGTTTATAAAGACAACATATAAATAAGGTACCCAACCTATTTCTCCCAAATTAAATGTAAATTGTCTGATGTAAAGGTTTATAGGTAATGATTTTTAAGGATGAGTTATACCCGAGTCCCAATGAGTGGTATCTGAGTAAGTTCTTCAAAATATGTGTAAACATTAAAAGTCTATACCACACCATGGAAGATTAGCTTGAATGAGAATAACTGGATGATTTGGAGAAAATAAGATGGAAAACTTGTTGATACGCCTAAATGCAAGGATCAGTACACCCCTGTAAAGACCTTGGATCAAGAAATCGTTGGATTACAAGCTCTATTTATTAGAACTCCCTATGGGTTTGAGTTTGAAACCCTATTAAGGAAACCACACAGGAAAAACAAGAACACGAATCTAATAAAATTATGGAGGATCGATTTGTACCTTTCACCTAGTATGCTGAAGATGATTGATGTTGGTCACTCCCACTTTCGCTCTCTTGGCTTGGCTATGGATCTTCTACAGCCCCTTAAACCTCATTGATTCTCTCACTTTAGTGGTAAAGTGGGGAAGAGTGAATAATGGCTGTAGGAACCCAAAACCTAGTATTTATAATACTGTCCTGCACTCAAAAGCCTAAACCACAATGGGTTGAGCCAGCATATCCCTAAGCTTGAGAGTGGACCGAACCGGTTCATGTAATTTGACTCTCACCCATTTAATCAACCCGAATAATTAATTTAGCCCATAAATCCAACAATCTCCCACTTGGGCTACATTAATTATAAGGATGTCTTTTAAATTGGTGTGGCCATAGAATCTTATTACATTAACCACTCTTACTGTGATTCAGTTGAAAAACCACTCACATCGAATAACAGCAGAAGATACACCTCAATATACGGCATACAACTTTCTGTTATTACAAGCATAAGTAAGTTTCTTAACACGAATCTATGTGGGATACCATCATAGAAATATTGACATATCCTCAAATTACACTGTTGTCATTCTATGTAGGTCCTTAACTGAGATATTAACCTTCACTGTGGCAAATCGCCTTCGATCTGTGGTTAATATCTAACTGTGGTCTTCCGCCTATAAACTGTGGTAAATATTGCCTATGAACTGTGACAAATACTGTCTTAAAATGTGGCAAACATTACCTTTTGAACTGTGGCAAAATATTGCCTATAACTAAGACAATTACTACCTATAAAAACATTTTCAAATGAAATCATAAACCAAATATTTCAAGAAATAACTATGCATAATGTAAATGTTAAAACTTAACCATAATTCATCAAACTGTGCCCCAAAACATACGGGCTAAGGTTCAAAACATAAACAAATACTAAACAAAACCAGAGCTCCCACTAATCAAGCATTTCAAATAACTGTATGTAAAGAAATCCTAACTACTTGATGTGACCAAATTTTACTTGCTCTCAATTGCTGATGATCAGTCTACCTCACCCTTTCTTAGTATCATCCTGCTTATCAACCCCAGAATTCTTCCTCTTCTCTAACCATTTCTTGAAAATAAAACAGTCCTTCTTCACATGTCCTTTCTTATGGCACCAGAAACACTCTACGTTGTTGGTATTCTCTTCATCCTGAGCCTTTTGAGATGTGTCAAGTTCTTGAGAGCTATTAGTCCTGTCATATGGTTTGACGCCTCCTCTGTTGGAAAGATTTTTGTTCCTTCTGCTTGGTCCACCAGAAGATCCCTTGTGAAAAGTTGCATGTGCACTCTCAAACCTAATTTGTTTCAATTTTTCTTCCTCTTGAGTGCCAATGGAAATGAGCTCATTTAGGCTCCAATCGTCCTTCAGTGCAATGTAGGTAGATTGGATAACCTTATATTGACTAGGGAGGGTATTCAGTGCAATGTGTACAATATATTCTTCATCGATCTGTATTCCAAGATCCTTAAGTTTACTAGCATCAGTAGCTACACCCAAAATATATTCTCTAACACTCCCACATCCATTATACTTTGTATTCAATAGCCTGGTCATCAATGTGGTTTTCTCAGCTTTCTTGTTGTGTTGAAATCTAGCTTTAATAGCATCCAGGAATTCTTTTGCAGTGTCTTTGATCTCTATGTTTTCACGTATAATTTCAGGAACTGTCTTTTTTAAAACCAGTATGCACTTTCTATTTGCTTTAGTCCATTTCTTAAACTTGGTCCTTTGAGCACTTCTGCTCGAGTCTGTGAGAGGCTCAGGTTTAGGCTCCCTAAGTGCCAAGTCTAAGTCAAGAAGACCTAAATGTAATTTTAATTTCTCCACCCACTTTTGATAGTTGTTACCAGTAAGTATTGGGATGGAAGATACATAACTTGAGGGAATGACCATCTTACTACAGCAGTAACAATAACACAATACATGCCAAATATCAAAATATAAATCATAATATAAAAACATGTAATACCATCAATATATTTTAAATAAGAGTTACAACTAAAAATGTATCCCTATCCTTTGGGACAGGAATTAGCTGATGCTCTTATATTCTTCTTTTAACTGTGAAAATAACACTGACTTTGGAATTCAATCACCTATGGGTAAAAGAACTCCAAATTCAATGTCCCCTTCTGAAATGTGGATGATTATCCTCAAACCTTGATGACATAACCTTTGGAAAAGTATCATCTTTACTGTTGGGAAAGATACAATCGAACTGAATGTACCACTTTGGTGGGTTTCACTCAATTCTATCATATCTTTCCCATTGGAGATGTATATCTTTATGTTCAAAACATACATATAAATATGTCACTAGGACAACAATAACCATACAAAAGTCACAACCGCAACTACATTCCTATCCTCTGGGCTAAGAATGCACTGGTCCTCTTGTAAATTCATATTTACTGTGAAAAGAACAATAACTTTTGAAATCCCCTCACCTTTGGGCTTAGGAATCTCTAGATTACTGTCATTTTCTTAACTTTGGTGACGTCACCTTTGGGTAAATGTCACCTACATTGCTACCCTGTGGAAAATCATGAAATAATAAGATGTACCACTTTGGTGGATTTCACCTCATCATTTCATGGTTTCTTAAAGCAAAATTACTTTGCAACTAAGAATGAGCGGAAGCTTACACCCTTTTCCATATTAACATATCTCAAAAAAATTTCTCAATTTCATAGTAACCAATAACATATATATTTTTCAAAGCATTGATTTATGCCATTTTGTTTCAATGATTGAAACTAAATACAACATAAAATTTCAAATAAACATGTCATATTAAAAATTTGATCATTAAATGTGGCCCGAAACAAGGAATCCAACGCAAAAAACAGATTTCAATTTGGCCTTAAAACGAACCTTTCACCTAGTATGCTGAAGATGATTGATGTTGGTCACTCCCACTTTCGCTTTCTTGACTTGGTTATGGATCTTCTACAGCCTCTTAAACCTCCTTGGTTCTCTCACTTTAGTGGTAAAGTGGGGAAGAGTGAATAATGGCTGTAGGGACCCAAAACCTAGTATTTATAATATTGTCCTGCACTCAAAACCCTAAACCACAATGGGTTGAGCTAGCATATCCCTAAGCTTGAGAGTGGACTGAATCGGTTCATGTAATTTGACTCTCACCCATTTAATCAACCCGAATAATTAATTTAGCCCATAAATCCAACACTATTATTTTCAGTTCATTACCTGACAACTAGAAGAGAGACTGGTGGTCTCTTAGTAATTCTACATCAGATGGAGTACGTACCCATTGAGTCAAGTGACAAATTCTATTTAATGAAGAGGCAAAAAGAAAAAGACGCCATTGCCATCTACTCAAATGAGAGTGTTATTATCTTTCTAGATAATGGAAAATCTTATCACACTTCCTTAATGAATTGTTCATACTGATGTGACATCATTGATCTTGTTCTTATCCTTCTCCCATGGCACATAATGATGTGGGGAGCTGTACAACAAGGCATTGGAGATGTAGATGACGATAATACCCTTACAGTTGGTATAGGTAATGTGAACAGGGGAGCAACCCTATGAAGAACTACTAGTTGGACCACGCTTGATTAAAAGATCTATATCAAAGTGTGATAACTATCTACCAGTTCCACCACATCATTATATGCAGGTGAACCAGAATGCATTTGAAGAAACAAAGGCCAATGAGCATTGAAGCTATGCGACTAGAGTAGTTGTATAATGAAAGTACAAGTAATCGACACAATTTGATCCTTTTCATGACCCAGAGTCATTCATTTAAGGGGCTAGTGCTGCACAGAATACACACTGACAATGTGCACAGAATTGCATAGATAATGGTGTATACAAAATTATGCATGCAAAATAGTGGTACACACATAATGATACACACATTAAGAATGTGCAAAGTGAAGCATAAGACAAGTAAAATGTTTGCAGTGGCGAAGGAACTATGTTGTATGATGACAAGATGAAGTTCTCTTACAATGTGAGAATTTTAATGTACATCATAGTGGAAAGTCTATTTTATAGGGATACACAGATATTGACAAGACAAATTTGAGAGATCACCTCTTCGTGAGCTAGAAGGGGAGTTTCCTAGGTATCTTCCTCATGGGAAAGGACCACATGGATAAGGATTAAACAAAATAGGGCAGATAAGTAAATGACTTAGTCTTATACTCTCTTTTCTTATAAAAATGGAAAGAATGAGGAAGGGAATTGTACGTATTAGGAATTAACATAGCAGCGGAACAATGATTTGTAAAAGAAAAACGAAAGAGAGTTGCATGCACATATAGAATGTACAAATTTACGTGGTTCACCCAAGATGGGCTACGTCCACTGTCAAGGGATAACAAGATATTCCACTATTCTAATGAAGGAAAATACAAAACCATAATCCCTCTCACCTCCTTATGAAATCTCTTATATATAATATCTAACACATGACATAGAAAATCCCTAATTCTGAAAGTATTAAATTACTCCAAGTACAAATGACTTCAAAAACAATTTTGGTCGAGCGATTTCGCCCCCTACACCCCCTCCTTGCAACCCCCCCAACCTACATAATGGCTAGTGGGGCATTCGTTATTCGAGAGAATTAACAGTACTTCCTGGATTAAACTGAGATATCTATTCTCTTGTACGCTTATGTGGTGGTGGTGGAATGTGCTCTTTTTCGTGTTCCTCAAATTAGGTTGCGACACGACAACATTCTATCTATCAAAGGAATGTTGTGATTTCTCCTGTATGTGTCACGTTGGAGAGGTGAAGCTCATGTATTCTTGTTAATCTACTTCTTTTGGTGAGTTTTATGTTATCCAAGAAGTTCATTGTTGTTGATGTTTTGGTAGCCTTTAGCGTTATCTGGAGAGTTAGTGTAACATCATTATTATTGTCATGTCATCTTTTACTTGGATGAAATCTCGTGGCTTTCTTCTTTCCCCGTGAAAGGATTTTCCACGTTAAAATTAGTATGTGCTCTTAGGATTAGTTTTCCTGGTTTCGATGTGTTTATTTTGTGTAAACTTTATTATCGTTGTGTATCTCCATTAACTTGGACACATGTGAGAATTGGTTTATTTTTCCCAAGAAATGGTATCAAAGCTAGAGCATGGCAATTCCAATGTCCCTTAGAGGATGGAGAAAATCTTGAGGAAAATCTCAATATCCACATGTGCTCTGCATGGAGGGGAGATTGTTGGGTTCCACGCGAAAACAACCAATACCACATCAAATGTGCATAGCTCAATGTGAAGGCTTACTGGTTTTAATCCTAGGGTAATCATTACGCTTCTTTACTGGTTTTAGTCCTAAGGTGTTAATCCCAGAATCATCCGATTTACTAAATGGTCCCAAAACTAGGATCCGGTCCTATTTACTAATGGAACAATCTGGTTCTAGTTCCTTAACAGTTTTGGGTAAAGGTGAAAGTTTGGCATTGACAGCCCGAACCCGCTCTGGACCGTCTTGAGCCCGAACAAGGTTTGGGCCAAGTTTTTTAACCCTGAGGGCGGGTCAGGGTTGGGTTGGGTTAGGGTTGAAGCCTCAACTCGGCCCAACCCGACCCAACCCAACTTAACTTGAAATTTAACCTTGCATCTTTATAATAGAAATTAGGCCTCCAATAGGTATTTTATTTTTCTATAATTTTTTAATATATGAGACATAAATGGAAAAAACATATCAATCAAGGTTAATCCAACCTAGGCCAACCCTACCCAACCCGACCCTGATAGGGTCAATTAGGGTGGGGTTAGGTTGGTATGAACCCGGTAGGGTTGGGCCCAAACATGAACCCGACAGGGTTGGGTTGGGCCTGGATTGAATTTTGATGACCTAGGGTTAGGTTAGGGTTTTAAGAAACCCGGCCCAATCCACCCTGTTTCACCCCTAGTTTTGGGCATCAAAGTCTCAAACACTCAAATATCTCCAAAATTTCAAAGTATACAAATAACTTTCCAATCATACAAATAAATGACTATATATTCCTAAAAATTCAATTAATCAAACATCAATTCTTAAGCCTACAAACACTTGATCCATGACAACTCAGTATTATTTAATAATGGAGGAGGAGCGTTGTCCATTTATTGTTCCCACGCCCAAACACGTCCCTTGTTTTTAGGGGGCAGGGGCCTCTTCTCATAGCACCCCTAAAACAGAGGCTCTGGTTGGGCGTGGGGAATGCTAAGCAAACAACATTCTTTCTCCCATATGTTCAACAGATACAAGATCTTCTCTGCCCTACTCATCTTACCAAACCCAACTTGACCTGACCCATTGCCATGATTTCTTCCTACCGTTTGTTAAAATATAAAATGGATTCCATCCTAACACTCTTATCTATGTTCGTTCTGTTTTTACATCCAATAAAACAAATTATCATTTTTATGTTCCTTTGATTTCCTCTAGTTTTGAACATTTTACCGCAAAGCAAACACAAACTTAGGAGGAAGGTGGAGAGGGAGAAGACTGTGATAAGGATATCTAGTTTTTGGAGGAAGCAGCATGGTCCATCAGCTAACTGTACAACTTGATGAGAACCCACTTACATGTCTCTTCAACTTGAAAAGTATATGCTAAAGGGAAGGGATAAACCTCCTTCTTGTTTAAGCTTTAAAAGTTAAAATAAAACCATCACTGGGCCCCCACCATGTGCGTGGGATTCCCCTCTCTCTCTCTCTCTCTCTCTCTCTCTCTGCAGGTGCCTTCAAATTTCCTTTCCCACCAAACAAAATCCTAATTAAATTAAGTCAGTACAACACCCTTAAACCAAGTGCATCTTTTAACTATTCTTCATTGTTTCCACTAGTTTCTTCTTCTTCTTCTTGTCTTTTCCAATGATTAGAGCTTTCCTCATTCTGATTAGAAAAGAACTTAAAAATACACCTGCTAATTGTCTTCTATAAACACCTTACCTACATTAAAGCTTCCCTTTGTACACTTTTGATTAGTCTACTCTTAATAATTGTTTTAGTTTGTTACTGAAACTAATTCGAAATCCACATTATACGCCTTGATTTCAGATTTACTATTTTAAGGTGGTTGTTAACTTGAAAAATGACGATCATATCAAGTTACACACTCTTTCAATACTTTAGATATATAATCCCTCCCACCCCCACCCTACCAGAAGTCATGGTTAAAGGACAAAAATCCCAGATCTGAGGTCTATCAGTTTAGTTAGACTTAAAATCTAATAAAGTAATAGATGCTTGTGTCCTAATTATGATGAACCAACAAGGCCAGTTGAAGCATGGGGTTTGGTGTCCTTGTCAGTTCTCAAATCCTTGTCAATGGCAGGTAGTCCTCTAGATTTTGAAGAAAAAGTAGAGAGGCTATAGAGGAGGGAGGACTATAATAAGCTAATATGTTGACAAGAGAGAGGACCCTTTGTGTGTTCCAGCTAAGTATTCTCTTTTTCCTCCTAAGAATTCAATTAGACCTAACAAAGCTACGAATATTTTGCATGGTTGTTGAAACTTGAGGTCTTGGGTGGAACCTTGCAGTCAGTAGCATTTTCTTTTCAAAAGCCTGTAATTAATTGAAATTTTAAACACGTCTTGGGATGGGGACCTATTTCAGAATCGTCATTAAGAAGAAAATGAAGGATTCTGATTTACGCAATGGAGAAGGCAAGGCCATTTTTATAAATACATGGGAAGTGGTTCTCCAGGAGCAAGGTCTAAGTGTGTCTCTCTCCTTCCCAAAACAAACAAGGAGTAGAGATGTCTTTTCACATGGGAAGGGAAGAGAAAGAGAGAGAGAGAGAGGAGACAACAGCCTAGCACAGGTGGAATGGGCTATCATGGTAGGCGCTTAAGCCCCTTGAGGTCTGATTTCAAGCCTCAAGTCCACATTTAGTAACCCACGCGTGCCTTTGTAAACAGGTAAATCTCAAGGTTCCTACTCACAGGTACCAAGTTTCAGACTTACAAAGTGACAGTTTAACCACAAGCCAGTGAGACCCCTGTGTTTCTACGTGTGGACCTCCCACCTCTTCAAAATTAGTATGAATAGTATTCCTCAATATATTACCCCTACATCCAAACACAAGGGGTGGCAAAATGACCACCCTAACCTTGGTTGGATTACTGTGTGCCTCCCCTGATTGAGGTCCCCACACTGGTATAGCAGCCAAGCGACAAGACAGCGATCCCCAACGCATTTTATTATCTAAAAGTTTCCTAGACAGACCACCAAGATAAGGCTTATCTGATTGGCATAAAATACCTGCTACATTATGTGTTGGAAGGGTACCCCAAATGTTGCGAATCGGTTTTCTAGTTACATATCAAGTTAAACAGCCAATAGAAGAGGTCATGTTACAAAATAAAGCTTCCAAAAATTTAACATTACGAAAAGGATGCACATTAGGATAGATTTTGAAAAGTTTATGCAGATACTAGAGGTTATATGATTTAATTGGGCTTTGAAATTTCATATGTGGCAATCCAAATCATATCCTATCTCTTAAACAGCCGGAATTGCCAAATATAATGTGGCACAACTAGGTAGACGATCAAAAGAGCACCATACTTCGGCCTTCTTTGACAGAGGAAAACTACAATCGAGAATCCACTAACTTCATGCCATGAAGAGTTTGGGTCCAGGGTTTACCCACCTTTGGACTATGGGCTACCAAGAAAAGCTTTTGAATGCCACTCACCCGCAGGTAGCCAAGCAGTTAAACCATCACCAATGAAATTTCAATGTAAGAAATTAAAAATAAAAATCATTAATAATACTTGGACCGAGTTTCCCTCTACCCACAATAAAGAGAGCACATCTTACGTCATACGATCTAACCTTTCAATTGGCCGGACGAAAGGTGTTCTCAACTTCGCACAATAGGAGGCAAGAGTTAATTATAAACATTTTTGATGAAAAGTTAATGATAAACATTACTTGCTCAAGAATACAATCATAAGTTCACATTATAGTGGGTAGAGAGATTCCCTCTCCATCATGGGAGATGAAAAACCTCACCTAAAATGGATTGTGTTAGCAAGCTAGCTCAAATGGTATGGTAAACATTTTGTTCGTCATTTGGACAAACAAAAACTTCAAACATCGTCAATGCAATGTCTTATTCGATGCCAACATGGCATGGGCTTTTCTCTAGTGACTTCTAATTACAAATAGATTGTTTAAGCATCCAGAGCAGGCACAGTTAAGCTAGAGAAGGCATTAACCAAGTCGGCCGGTATTTGGTGTAATTGATTTGGAATATAGGTTTAATCTATTATAAGATTGGTTAAATTTAAACACCAGTCAAGATATAAAAGATTGCCTATCCCTGTTGAATTCCAAAAAATCAATGGCTTTAATTTAACCACTTCATGAGATGGGATAACTAATCAACAGGGCAGTATAGCATTTAATATGAAAGAACAAGGGGTAGTGAATGTAACAAGATTCTTTCCGGCATCTCCAGACCAAAACAGGGTAACCTTTGTGTGTCGCAGAGCTCTGGCAAGAGCTGTCTGTAAAAAGATTCAAGAATGCCATCTAATTCCTAGGCGCAGACCTGCACAAAGATTGGTCAGAATTTGGTACTTAAATTGTCACATCCCCTCTTTCCCCTCTCAATGTAAGAACAATATGTAGTAGTACCTTTTCTAACGACTCGTAGTTTCAAGCAGAGAACATCACCAGACGATGTATATACTAGCTTTGCCTTGCTCTCATCCATTCAACGAAATTATCCAGAATCAAGGGCCAAGCAAGATCAGGATCATAATTGTTTAGGTCGGGAAAACTTGTCTGTCAATGAAAAAGAAAATTAAAAAGACAGGAGGGTCAAAACACGACATGAATTGTAGATTCACATCATTCTCACGAGGGTCAAGACAGTCAAAGATCTCTCATTACATATTACCGCTTTCATTTTCCCTTATACACGAAATGCCAAAAGGGGAGAAGGGGGGGGCAATAAGAAAAAAATATAAAATCAGATGTTCATACAAGAGAAAATTTGCAAGCAAGACAATGGTTGGTTGGTGGAATAATAACATCATTCCCTTGGGTGCGTACATGCACAAAATTGACCTCACGCCACATGAGAGCCACCAAATGAATGTCCAATAGGTTAGATCACATTTTTCTGGACTCGTACTATTAAAGCTTCTTCAGGAGTTATTTGTTATCTATGATACCTGGATTGCCATTTTACCCTAAGTACCTCTGCCCAGACACAAGTGCACAACAGATGGATGTTACAGTGGGTATGAGATTTGAGTGAACCCCCACCCCCACCCCCACCAACCAAATTAAAATATTGTGTTGGACAAACAATAGAAGTAGATAATACACTCGATATAAACCATGAATTCGTATCAGCAATGCTACATCATAGTCATCAAGGTGACTAGAAGGCAACTCAACATGTTGGAGAGACACCTGGGCAACAATGCCCCACCTAAGCATTGCCTAGGCGCCCTAGGAGTGCAGTATAGTCATACGTAATATGGTAATGATAATTTTATATAATTACGCCTATATGTAACAACAACAATAACAACTCAGCCGTATCCCAACTAACTGGTGTCTGCTATATGGATGCAATCAAAGACATCAACAGAAAATCCTGGACAATGCAATATGATATAATTATGCTAGTAATGACCTGATATGAGAAAATCAACATATGATAAACAAAGTATAGGATATAATATAAGCATTTTCATTGAAACACAAAGCAATAAAAATATATCCGTAACCTTCTAAAGTGTCAACAAGGCGTGTTGTTGCCTTGGACTCAAGAAAAAGCCTGGATGCCTAAGTGACCTTGATAACTGTGTTACACATCATTATGACAAGAAGTCAAAACTCAAATGTAGGAGAAAGACAATTATATCCATAAGCTTTCAACTTCATCCGCTTTATGTTTCTGATGCATTGTACTGTTTTACTCTTGACATTATGTCACAAGTTCACGACTGCGTTCTTTTGATATCAATAATACATGCATCTAGGTTAGTATCTTACTTGTGCAGAGACTAGCACATTAATGCCATTTGCTCTCATGTATGATGTGCCACTACTTGTACCAGATCCGTGAGTCCATTACCTTGCACCACACCCCCTCCTGGAATTTACAAATTCACACCTCAATTTATTTCAATTTTTCTCCACATGGATGCTCAGTTACCGTATGGACTGGGCTCTACCCTTCCATGGCAGTCCTCTCTGCCGGAGGTCCTCCTCCACCTACTGCTTCCTATCGGCTCCCCACCTCTGAACCCCCTCCCGCTTCTCCCCCATTGACCTCTACCTCTCTCCTTCATCAAAACACCTCTCCCCCTCCCCCTGCTTCAACCTGGAATCCCCAACACAACTTTTCCGTTGCTGCTCCTGTCGACAGTCTCCCTCTTCATTTTGTCCCCCCTTGCCCCATTGGAGATTCCCTGCTAGCAAAATGTCCTTCAAGCCTTCTCGATGATGAGGTTTCCCGATGGTCCTCCTCCCTTGTTGGCCATTTCCTGGGCAGCCGCCCTCCCTTCAATCTGGTCAAGCACACTCTGCTAAATCAATGGAGGCCTGCAGGGATGATGGACATCTTTTGGATGGACCATGAGTTCTTTCTATTTAAGTTCTCCGATGACAGAGATAAGGTTCGCTGCTTGGAAGGGGCCCCTGGCTGGTGGGTCGCAAGCCTATCTTCCTCAGGTCTTGGAAGAGGCAGCTCTTTCTGAATAGGGTGGACTACTCCACCACCCCCCTTTGGATTTCGCTGTTGCGGCTTCCTCTGCACTTCTGGTGCGCTGAAGGGCTGAGCACCGTCGATTCCGTGTTGGGTACCCCTATCTGCTCTGATGATTAACAAATAAAAAAGATCATTTGGCCTATGCTCGGATATGTGTCGAAGTGTCGGCGTTAGCTGTTCTTCCTTCTTCAATCTCTGTCCAAGAAGGCGATGGCCCCTGTTTTCAACAACCAGTCCACTACGACTGGCGCCCCCCCAATGCCTGCAATGCAATGTCTTCGGTCACGACATGACTGTATGCACTCCCAAAGGTCTTGTGGACGCTCCCATTGAAGTCTCCACCTGCCGAGATCGATCCATTATGTCTATAACAGAGGATTGGCCTTTTGTTGCTCCCCCGGCGAGGGGAAGAGGACGTGCGAGGCTCTGCCGTCCTACGTTGGCTTCCACCGCCATTGCAAGGCTCCGGCCAGAGATTCCTTCAGAGGTTTTGCCCGTTGGACAAAATCGATTCTTGATTTTGCGGCCGGAAGAAGAGTTGGACCAGCAACTTTTCCCTGTTCGTGTTCTTGCCAATGATCCTGTCGGCCCCCAAGAAAATACTTCTTCGAGTGATAACCCCTCAGATACCTTGGCTTCTGACTCCGTCTCTTCTGAAGATCTTACCTCTTCTGATGAAGCTTCCTCTGACGACGAATCCTTGGCATCTGAGCCTTCGATCGCTGAAGGTTGCCCCTCTGCCCTATGTTGCGAAAAGGCCTCTGCAAGCGCTATCTTTGAGGAGGATCGTCCCACTTTACCTTTTAACCTCTCTGTCGCCCTCTCTTTGAACCACACCCAAACTGGTCCAACCAATCCGCTGGTCAAACCATCTATTGAAGACCCATCTTCTATTCTGGAAAGCGATGATCTCCCAGCTCTTTGCTGCACCCCAGCCTTGGCCATCATCAAAGCCCATCGCCTCATTTCATTTCGCCCCCTCCAGCCCTGCATGCTACCCATGAGGCCCATAATCCTACTATCCTTCCTGGATCAAATTCTGAGAACCCATTAGACTCGACCTAGCGGACTTCAGCTGACCCGCCTTCTTCACCCGACAAAGCTGCTCCTCCAAATCGCTTTCTTGCCAAGAAGCCTTGTCAGAAGCCGGGGAGAAAGCCACACTTGAAACCCCCTGTGAAGCCCAACCCCTCCACCTCCCTTGCTCCTCCAAAAGCTCCCTCTCAGAGATCCTATCAGTGTCACAGCAAGTCCCGCCCTCCCTTTACCACCACCTGCACCCTCCCTGTAGAGCATTGGTCGCCTCCTTCTCCCATTGCCTAATGTCGCAGGCCCTAGTTTGGAATACTCGGGGTCTGAATTCCCCTAGTAAGCAGGCCGCCACTCGCCTGTTCATCAAGGACCTCCGTCTTGGATTTTGATGTTTGTTGGAAACTCACATTAAAGAAACCAACTTTCAAAAATTACCTCCTCCATTGCCCCTGGGTGGTCGTTACTCACCAACCATTCCCACCACCCCAATGGCAGAATTAGCATTCTCTAGGATCCCAAAATCCTCTCTGTCTGCTTCATTTCAGCCACCGATCAAATCCTTCATCTTTCCATTGCTGATTCCGCCCTCAGTTTCTCCTCCTTTTTCTATGTTATTTATGCCTCCAACAGCACGATTGAGAGATCCTCCCTTTCGAATGATCTTCGCTCGCTCGCTGTGCAAGTGGGCTCTAGGCCTTGGGGAATCTGTGGAGACTTTAATGTTATCCGATACGCCCATGAAAAACAAGGGGGAGGGGGTCTAAATATAACTAATATTGCATCCTTCAATGAGTGCATTGAGGACATAGCTGTGGATGACCTTCGATGGTCTGGCATTAAGTTCTCTCGGAATAACAAAAGAATGGGCTCATCCCGCATCGCTTGCAAACTTGACCGAATGCTTGTAAATGAGGCATGGCTATCTGCCTTCCCTTCCTCCAATGTTTCTTTTGAGCCTCCATCCATCTCAGATCACAGTCCCATTTTCCTCTCAATCCATCCATAAATCTCCTTTGGGCCTAAACCCTTCAAATTTTCTGACATGTGGACATCCCACTCTGATTTCCTAAAAGTTGTTGAGGAAGCTTGGCTCAAGCCTGTTCAAGCTTACTCAACCCCTCTCATTGCCTTATCCAGGAAGCTCAGAAATGTCAAGGAAGCTTTAAAGCTTTGGAATACTGACACTTTTGGCATCCTCTCCTCTCTTGTCAATGATTGCAGGAACAGGTTGACCTCTATCCAGATGTGTCTTCAATTGAACCATTTGGACACTTCTCTGGCTAAGGAAGAGAAATCTGTATCTAAAAACCTTTCAGCTCTTTTTTCCCAGGAGGAAATTTTTTCGAGGCAAAAGGCCAGAACCAATTGGTTGGAATTAGGAGACTCAAAACTCCTCTTACTTTCATCGATCCTTGAAGGCTAGGAATAACTTCAACTCCATCACTAGGTTATCCAATCCGGACGTTTCCCATATTACTAGAGTGGATGAGATAAAAGAGATGGCTGTCAACCATTTCAAGAGCCTGTTCAACCCGGAAGTTGCCCCCTATTGCCCATCCTCAAGGGGCTTATAAACAAATTTATGCGGCTAATGTTGCTTCGATGCTCTGGGCCATTCCCTCCGATGATGAGATCACTGCTGCCATCCTCTCCCACAAAGTTAGCAAAGCTCCGGGGCCTGATGGATTCAGTATGGGCTTCTTCACTTCTGCTTGGGACATCATTAAAGAGGATCTTATAAAAACAGTCAAGAGCTTCTTCTTCAACCCCAACCAGATCAAAGCCATCAACCACACTTTCCTTTGCCTTATCCCCAAGAAGGATGGTGCCAACACAATGAATGACTTCAGGCTGATATCTTTATGCAATCTTCTAAACAAGTTTATTGCCAAGATCCTTGCCAACCGTATCAAGATTAATATTGGCCCTCTTGTTAGTGACAACCAGTCTGCCTTCATCCCAGGAAGATCCATTGGAGACAACATCCTTCTTTGCCATGAAATTGTCAGAGGCTTTGATAGAAAATCCCACCCTTCGGCGGCTCTCTAGAAAATTGATATTCACAAAGCTTTTGACTCTTTGAGATGGGATTACATTGTTTCTGTCCTCAACTTGATGGGTTTCCCTCTAGTCTTCACCAACTGAATCTTCCACTGTACTGCCTTCCCAAAATTCTCAGTGCTCGTCAATGGCAACTCAGCAAGCTATTTCTCCTCTTCCTCTGGGATTCGCCACGGATGCCCTTTATCTCCCTATATATTCTGCCTCGCCATAGAGGTTCTATCCCGCAATCTTCAATCAGCTTCGGACCAGGGTTCCATCATTCCCATCTCCAAGTTCAAGAACATCGTGCTCACTCATCTTGCATTTGCTGACAACTTGATCTTCTCCTGTGCGGATGCCATATCCCTTGGCACCATTATGCTCTACCTTCGCCGGTTTGCTATGATGTCTAGTGTCCGCATCAACCCTGGGAAATCCCTTATCTTCTTGACTGGGATCTCGGGGACTCTCTCCTCCAAATCACAGGTTTTGCTCTGAGCTCTCTCCCCCTCAAATATTTGGGCCTCCCGCTCATCCCTACAAAGCTCTCGAGTCACCACTGCTCCCCTATGCTTGATATAATCCAAAAGCGCCTCCAGCTATGGAAAGGAAAGCTCCTCTCCTTTGCGGGCCGCCTCATCCTCATCAGATAAGTTCTCCAAGCTTCATACATCTACTGGTCTGGTATTTACGGTTTACCCAAGTTGGTTGTTGCAAAGTTAGAAAGTTCATTTGCTTCCTTTCTGTGGAAAGGATGTGAGTCTTCTCGCTTCCTCCAGCCAGTTAGTTGGGCTTCTATTTGCCTTCCTAAATCAGAGGGAGTTCTGGGCCTGAGACGCATAAAGGGTGTTAACAAGGCGGGCCTTCTCAAGCTCATATGGAAGATTATTAGTAAAAAGAAAAGTATTTGGGTGGATTGGGTGTATTCGCACCTCCTCAGGAAAGAATCTTTTTGGTTGGTCTGCTCTCCTTCTGATGCCTCTTGGGTTTGGCGTAAGTTAACCTCCTTGAGATCCTTGGCCTCTGCAATTATGGTTTCCCGCATTGGGGATGGTGCCTCCACATTCCTATGGTTAGATCCTTAGCATCCTAAAGGGCTCCTATCTCAAATTCTCAAAGCCAAGAATATTTATAACTTTGGTCTCCCCAGACATGCTTTGGTGGCCGATATCATCTGTGCTGGTTCTTGGAACCCCCAACCCCTGCCTCTACTCTCCTAGCTGATATCTAGGCTTCTCTGCCTTCCTCCCCTCGGCCTGGGAGATCTGAATCTATTGTTTGGTCCCACGCTTCGAGTGGCATCTTCAGTGCCAAGTCCGCCTGGGATTACATTACAGCTCATGGAACCACCTCCCCTTGGCATAAGCTCATCTAGTTCAGGCATCATATTCCGCGTCAAAGCTTCACTACTTGGAGGGTTTTTATGAACTATCTCCCTATGCAAGCTTTCCTAACTCAAAGAAGCATCCAGTTCTCTCCTTTATGCTATCTCTGTGGCTCTGCTCCTAAAGACACAAATCACCTATTTTTTGCCTGCCCTGTCTCCTCCTTCATTTGGAAGCTTGTTCTCTCTAAATGCTGGCTGGTCAACAGAAGAATCCTTCCATTCCAAAGGGAGTGGGTTTGGATGGATATGACTATGTGGGAAAACTGGCCTTCTTTGCCACTCTAAATCAAATCTGGATGGAGAGAAATCATAGGAAATGGACTTCCAACTCTCGTCCGCTTGGAAAGATTTGGAATTCCATCTTTTTCGATGTCAAAGCGAAGGTCTCAAGACTCACAGTGCCTTGTTCCCCCTCCCCTAGGAATTTGTTACATTGTTGCATCTTGGGAGCTTCCAAGCTCTGCTACCAAGAACCTTGTTTCCCCTTGAGGATCTTCTTTCCTTCCCCCTCCCCTTTTGGGGCTGTATTTTTTCTTTCATCTCTTTGGTTAATGAATTATTTATTCACCAAAAAAAAAAAAAAAGCCCACACCTCAACCAAGGAATTTTTATTTTCTTCAGTTCAAAAGAACTAGATGAAATGGACAACAGACACCGTAACCACTGCCAATTGGTGAGCCTGCATAGGGATTACAGTTATAGCAGAAACAGGAAGAACTGATGATGCCGATCTTTATTCATCTTGTCTTCAAAGATAAATAAGATCATTTTACATGATCTGCTTTCAGCGAGTATAACTGGACAGTAGGTTTGAGACTCAGATGTGCATCCTATTTTCATTAACTAAAAAGAACCAAAAGATGAAGACAAGAAATTGAAAATTTTCAGCGTACCTCATTGCAAAACCGGAGAAAGCCCATCCACTGGTCCATGTTAATTACCTTGTAATCATTCTGGGTCTGTGAAATTAGACATGAAAATATTCAATTAAGAAGCATGCAAAATGATTCGTGGTATTAACTTTGAAATAAGTTATTTGGCATCATATACTGAAGAAATGGGAAAAAAATACAGAAGAAGACGTTAAGTCACCTGAGATCAGGAATATCCAACAGGACATAATCTCTTAAGTTTTATTATGTATACATGAAGATATGATCCAGGACTTAACCAGCATTACAATTTCAGAAGCCACTAAAGATAAAAGTTGGCATTCACCTTTAAGTACTCAGTAAACAAATCAACCTGTGCATGGAACTGGGATCCTAAAACAAGTTCCAGCAACTCGCAAATGCTATCAATGTCAATGCTCTTTTGCTTCTCCTCTGAAGATAACAATACATCATGAGGTCAACAACAATAGTGGCAAAGCCAAAATTGCACTTATCTTGGAGCCCGGTCAAAATAAATTCCTGAAGACTTACCAGTTAGGCAGTATCGAAATGCATAGGAATAGAAATCCACAAAATTTGGTGGCCTCCTAACCTTTTTAAGAGAATGAAAAAATATCAAAACTGGGCTATCAATCCTCTGCTCACTAAGAAGCACCAAGTAGTAGTAATAAAACCCATCAAACTCCAATAGATGTTCCAGAAGGAACAGTATACCTCTTTCTCTAGCTCCGGGAGTGCCTTCTTTAATTTGTTGATACTGTCAGCTCGTACTGCTTTAAGGCCTCTTCTCCACTCATCCTGTTGAGAAGGGAATTTGTGATATCAAGTCAAACAATGAATGAATGAAGAAGGATATTCGCACTAATCCCCCCGGCATATTGAAGGACGCATTCCAGTTCGCAAGGAACACACACACAGGATTGGAGTCACCAAGGGTGGTTCAAATGTGAGTCTGTTTGAGATAGGGTTGATCCAACCTCAGCCAAACACTAAGAACTACAGGGAAAACTAATAACCTCAGCCAAACCCAAGCCAATCAACTTAAAACTCTAATCCTACCCAAACTGGTTTTGGTTGCTCCAATTTAGGTCATTAATAGTCATAAAGAAAATATTTAAAACAAATACCTCATACCATACTGCATATCATTGGGCTTGCATTTGTTCCAAGTATCAAACCAACCCTATCCTAGACTTCTGTTGCTTAATCTCATCCAAGGCAATCCTAAACTTGACAAAAGGCCGATGTAACCAAGCTAAAAGTCACTAAATAGATAGTTGGGATCATTGAATGCAACCCAAGATGCATCCCTAGTTCCACTTCCATCTAGGAGATCTGATAGGACCATACTAAGCAATCATACATGCCACCATGGCTGAGCAGAGTATACATACACATTAAGTCTTAACAATCCCATCCCCACTCAAGACACGAACATTAGCATGGACTTGAAGCACAAGTGAGTAAATGTGTCATACCAGGGTAAAATATCCTTGCTTTTCAGCTTTCATTTTCCTGATAGATGCAGCCTATTAGTTTTGCAGTATGAACTAGTGCCAAGTGAGCAAATCATGTCAACAACAAATGACTTACCAAGCAAGCATCAATATCCTGACATCAGTATGATCCACTTCCAGATCTGAACAAAGTGCCTCAATTCCTTCTGGGCTGCTCATGCAAATAAAAGAGAGAAATATTTTTAGTTCCAAAGGATAAATAGATAATCATGACATTGTATCTAAGTTGTTTATTTCTTTTGGGAAGCCAATTTAGTCCCATCAATGAATTGAAATTTCCAATAATTCATTCGGGCATTTCAGTCTAACTTCATGGAGAATATTTATAGATGTTACAATAATTAAATGCATAATAATAAATAGGGAAAAGTATCTCCAAGAACAAGGCATTTCCTATGTCCTCTCACATATGATTTTTCCTTTCCAGAAAAAAATGAATAAAAAAACACTTTGTGAGAAGGTATAGGAAATGCTGTAAGTTCAGAGAGCCCTTTCTTTCCTATAAATTACAAGGGAAAAGGTTCTCCAAGCCGCCAGGGGAGGGTCTTACACATGAAATGACCTCGCTGCCCTCCTATGTACAAAACCGTTCTGTTGCACCTCTTTGGTGCACTCCTTTATGCTGCTTGCTCAGAGAATCCTCTCCCATATCACAAATTACAATGAAATGTATTTGAAGGTATATTTTTATACATTGGCACTACATTTGGTCTTTCTTTTTCTAGTACAGGTTAAGGTAAATAGTCCTATGGAGGATCTCTGTTCCAACCCCGTTAACAATTTCTTTAAATATGGAACAACACAAATATCCCATGACCCATATTGATTCAGTTCAGAGACGGACTAAAATTTCCAAAACTGAAGTGCCCTAGATAACTAAGAATTGTAGCTATGCAAGCATCTGAGAAATAAGGACAACACTAAATAAATAAATAAAGAACCATATAATAGGGTAGCTTAATGAGGAAGAATGAAATGAAGCATACTTGCATTCACATGAAAGATCTTCATTAACTCAGGGAACAAATGATGGGATACCTAAGGAGATCGGCTAGTAGATTTTGGAAAGGAACCATCTCAAGTAGATCCATTGACCCAGAAAGATTATGTAAGATGTAGCCATAAACTTTGTTAATTTTGCCTCAGTGGCTGTTTCACTTTGGTTCCAAAAATGAAGATGCGCTACAAAGTGGGCATGTTGAAGCTTAGTTATAATGTGCATTCATTTTGGACAAATAAACCAACAGAGTTAATCCAATCCAAAAAAGATTCTAAACCCATAATTCTCATTTATTTCAGCTGAAAAAATCCTGAGCACAAAATGACTGAAACGGCCAAAATTATCAAAATATTTAAAATAAAAATTGAAACAGGTTGTTCGTTTTGGCCACAAAAAAGAAATATTTCAGCTTTTTTCAGCTGAGCAAAATGAAATTTACAACTGAAGTAATAAAAGCATCAATTACTAGGAGAGAATGATAGTTTTCAATTACAATAGTTTTACAACAAGAATCCACATTGGAGCTGTATCACTTCGTATTATTTATAAATGAGTCGACAAGGCAAATACAAGAGGCCCCATGGTGTCTGCTGCTCACCTATAATGTAGTTTTTATTGACAAGGCTCGGGAGGCAGTAATTGGATACTCAAAAACTACAGAATGATATTCAGAATCAAAGCAGCTTAAGATCAATAGAGACGGAATGTAAGCAAAAAGAGGGAGCTGTTGAAGATTGAGAATCAAAAGATACCCCCCGAGCAGCCATTTCCATCATCTTTGTTCAGTCATCCATAAGGAGACCAAGATTAAAGAAAATGTTGCCCATAGAATTAAAGCAGGATAGACAAAGTGGATATATGCTTCTCAATTGCTATGTGATGAAGAGAAAGGAAGCAAACAGAACTTTTGTTCAAGGCATCTAATTTTCTCATAGACCTAAAAGATGTAGACAATCATAATTACATAAGAAATTGTAAATTTTTGGTGTTTTACAATGACAATATTAACAAAATGTCATTCAACAAATATATCATGCCGGAATGTATTTAAGACTGGATCAAATGTTGGATCATTGTAGCTCTTGAAGTCAGCATTCCAGGTGTCTATCTGGTCTTAAGGATGACATTGTTGAAAACCTATACATGAAGTATTTAAAAAATGAGATAAAAGTTAAAGCTATACCACTGTGTGTGCTAGGTCCAGTGGCCATGGCGCCCAAAACATAGTTGTCATGGAGCCAAAGATAAAGGAAGACCTCTACCCAACCACAACCCAATGGGGTACTGGCTTTTATTTGAAGGTTTCTCAAATAGTACTGACTTTTATTCGAAGGTTTCTCAAACATGCCCTCGAATGAGAGACCTTACCAGACTCATTATGCTTGAGCCTAGCAAGGACACAAAATCCAGCCCCTCTAATGCATAGCAATGATGAGAACCGGGAAACCTAATAAACTTAAACATTGCCATCAGACCAAAAGGGTGTGTATACCCATGCAAAGTCCGCAAAACATAGTTGTCATAGTGGAAAAGTAAGTCTTAAGTGGTTGCCAAGCACCTTGACACCTTGGTAACTAAATGGCACATAGGCAACCAAGGCAATGCATATAAAGAGCAGGGTGTAGGTGTAAAATATCAATGATGCTTCTTCTTACTTCTAATTTTAAGGTATTTTGTGAAAGATCAGAATTTCAATTGCTTTTAAGGATAAATACTGAAAGGTGTACCCAGTGCACAAGGTTTCCAAAACTGTGGGGTCTGTGGAGGGTCATAATGTATGCAGTCATACCCCTGCTTTGCGAAGAAGTTGTTTACCAATTCAAACCTGTGACCACTAGGTCACAATGGAGCAACCTTACCGTTGTGCCGAAGCCCACACTCCTTTATGAATAAATAGAAAGGGTAAATTTTTAAAATAGAAATATATCTTCCTTTAATTCAATTATTCCATTAAAGAAATTTTAGTGAAGGTCCAGAAATTTAACTTTAGTGTCCTCACAAACAATACCATTTTTCTTATACAAATATGTGTCCATCTCTCTCCTATCTCACACAAGTCACAACTCTACAACAAGTAGGAAACTTCATTAAGGTCCGATAAAAAGTAAATCTCTTCTTCTTTCTTCTTCTTCTCCCCGATGCAGTTATCCATGGCTAGACCAGCTTGACCCAGTCTAGAAACCCAGGCCGAGAAGAACAAGGTCCAAAATCAGGTTCTTGTCCTATTGGGGATTGTTCAATTGTTTTTAGGGTTTAAATTTTTATTTGATATTGGGGTAAAAGGGGCACGCTTGGTCCAACGGTAAGGTACAAATGTTGCGACCTGGTGGTCAAGCGGTCAATACAATCTCTTGATATTTCACGGGGTAAGGCTGTGTGACCACGTACCAGAGAGATCAATACTTCAGGTTTGTCTTCTCTAGTTCCTTCTTTCCACCGGTGAGATCTTTTTACTTCTTCTTCCTGTTCTTATTTGCTCTTCATGCTTCTTTCTTTCTCCTAAATTTCTTCGTCTTACTTCCTGTTTATTTGCTTCATGTTCAAGCTACCAACTACAGGCATTAACTTGGTTAAGAGAGAGTCGAATATTTTGATACTATTTCCAGCCCCAAACTCTGGGGTTAGAATCAATACCCAAAGGTTGACTTGAACTGAACCCTAGATACTTGCCCCTTACTCAAACCCCTGCTACAAGATATTACGGTGCAATCAAAGCTGTGTATTATTCTATGGCCAGAACCAGATGCAGTTTCAGAAACTAAATATGATTTCTTTACCTGTTAATCTGGGTGCTTGTTGATTAGATTCACTAGTCCTATAAGCTAATGTTCTTCTCTAAATTTCTCAGATTCATTGAACTCCATTTGGAAGAGTTCTACCACCTGCAAGCTAGTCCACTTACCGCCAGTTATGTTGGAATCAAGAAGAAGATAAATTCTTATTTACAAGTGTAGGAAGGAATTCTGTTAATTACACAAAGTCCTCTTCTTTCCTTTATATTTCTAACTATTCCCACTCTAATTCTGGATTTCCAGTTCAGTCTTTTCTTCCAAATTATTCTGTTTACCTCTATCAAAAGTGTACTGAAATCTCCTGAATATTTACTACTACTCCTCCAGAAGTTATGACAGCGGTTGCTACAGCTGTTAGCAGCTCCTGCTGCTTCGTCATGGCAGGACTTGCAGGTCCTGCTGCTTCCTATTCTTCTTCTTCGTTTCTGGCTCCTTCTCTCAAGCAGTGGTGGCAACAGTAGCTACTGCTGCTTCTTCCTCTTCTTCTTCTCCAGCAGTGGCAGATTGAGGTCAATGCTGCTACTGCTGCTGCCACTTCCCATTTTTTCTTCTCTGGGAGTGTCAGACATTATCTTCACCGGATTTCATCTATTTTAAAATCCAGATCACCCCCCCCCCTCCAAAAAAAAAACAATACTTCCACCTGAAGTTCAAGTCTGGAGGCTTTGACAACTATGCTACAAACCTTTTAAGTGTCTAATGTTCAATTTTCAAAGTCGCATGCATCTGAATGATTGGATCCTTACCCTCCAATCAAATCCATTCAAAGTCATACATGATATGAGGCCTAAACTACGCATATCTTTCCTCACTTCTGCTCCCAACATCAATTTAGGTCTGCCCCTGGCTTTAAATCCTCAATCTGAATCAAATTGCTTCTGCATATTGGATCCTCTAAAGGCCTCCGTTGTATATGGCCTTGCCACCTCAAACAACTTTCTCGCAGCCTATCATGCATCGGCGCTGCTCCCCAAATCAGCTCTAATATGATCATTCATTACTTCATTCTTCCTAGTTTTACCACTCATTGATCTCAACATCCTCATCTCAGCTAACTGAGTTTATCTATATGATGTTTCTTACCTACCCAACATTCCATGCCATACACTATAGCCAGTAGTATGATTGTTCCCCACAAAATTTTCCTTCTAGTGAAGTAGATAAGTCACTTAGTGGGCTTATTTTATTGCAAATAAGCCTTGGGTTTGGTTATGTATGTGTTGGGTCTTTGATCCCATGTGCTTTATTTGTAATGAGCCACTTTAATAGGCCTCAAATATGGGTAGTAGTAGGAAAACGGGATTTGATTCATTAGTTTAGTTAGAGTCCTATTTTGAGTCTATTTCCTTTGTTATTTCAGTTTTCTAGTCAGTTTAGGTTTCCAAATTAGTTAAGGATTGGGTTAGGCCTTTCTTTTTTAGTGTTTGAGTCAGTTTTGAGTCTTCTATATAAGTTTGTAAGGGGCTACAGCATTGAACATGAATTTATTAGCAAAAAAAGAAGATGGCTTATGCTATTGTGCTGTGAGATGCAGTTGGGTGAGATGCCCTAGGTGAGATGCCTAAACCTGACGGGTGAGATTCTCATTCACTAGTTCTTCTTCCCCCTTCTCAACCCTCCATCGAATTCTCTTTCTTTTCTTATTTTCCTTTTATTTGTTTGCTGTGAGAGAGTGTTTGAGAGCTAGAATCAAGCCTACTGGAGGACACCTTCTCTATTCAGCCAGAATTTCAAATCCTACCTGGGATTAGGATCATTTGTGATTCTAGTTCTACATTAAGTGGTATCAAAGCTATGGCTGAAGAAAGCTCCAAACAAATTTCATTAGAGGATGTGGTGAAAATCCCTCCAAACCTTAACTACAAGGATAGATGTCATTGACCAACAAATGGTAGAACTGAACGAGACTACTGCCCAATTCAATGCTCAGCCACATTATTTTTGTGGGGAATTCCTTGAATGGATGTATGAATTAGATGTGTACTTTGACAACTACAACTTGACAGAGACGCAACAGCTTCAATACGTTTGCTCCCAAATGAGTGATTGTGTTCGAAGACAATGGAGAGTTCGTGAAAGGCAACTTCAAGCTCAAGGCGTGAGCCTAGAACTTGGGACGAGATGCAATACGAGTTGGCAGGCATGTACATATCTAAACGTGAACGAAGTATGTACTTCGTTCCACTAGAGTTCCCTCCAATTACACCCCAAAAGCCACCCACAGGTGACAAGAGCATGAAGGAATTGTTTGACCACGTGACCTTTATATTGTAACAAATTGCAAAAGACACCTCCAACCAATAAACCAGAGTCAAAAGTTGAGGTTAGTGTTGAAGAAATTCCAACAATTCCTATTGTCAAGGAAGAGCTAGTCATTGATGTTCCCATCAACAAAACCAAGGAACTTGACACTACAACAATTGTGATGATTGTGAACAATTAAGAAGAAGATCCTAAGGGGTTTAAGAATGAAGTTGTGTTTGAACCATCAACGGAACCGATTGAGAACCACCAAGGTAGATGAACAAAAAAAGATTTATGTTGTATCAAAGTTTGAAGAGGTTGAAGGTTCATATGACCCTATGGATACATCCAACGATATTGAAGTTATACATGTGGAGTTCGTCATCCCATTGAAGTATCTAGAAGATCGAGCTCCTCACATTCTAGACTATATCCTTATTATCAAAGGGCTACCTGAATTTTTCTACGGCTTGAATAGGGACGTGCACCATATTAGCCTATAATCACCCTCATACTACAAAATTCAAGGACGAATTTTTTCTAAGAGAGGGCGAATTGATGTAGATAAGTCACTTAGTGGGTTTATTTTATTGAAAATAAGCCTTAGGTTGGGTTATGTATGTGTTGGCCTTTGATCCCATGTGCTTTATTTGTAATTGACCACTTTAATGGGCCCAAAATATAGGTAGTAAGTAGGAAAACGAGATTTAATTCATTAGTTTAGTCAGAGTCCTATTTTGAGTCTATTTCCTTTGTTATTTCAGTTTTCTAGTCAGTTTAGGTTTCCAAATTAGTTAAAAAATTGTGTTAGGCCTTTCCCTTTTAGTGTTTGAGTCAATTTTGAATCTTCTATCTAAGTTGGTAAGGGGCTACAACATTGAACACAAATTTATTAATGAAAAAAAAAAAAAAGATGGCTTATGCTGTTATGCTGTGAGATTCCTAAACCTGAAGGGTGAGATGCTTATTCACTAGTTTTTCTTCCCCCTTCTCAATCCGCCATCGAATTTTCTCTGTTTTCTTATTTTCCTTTTATTTGTTTGCTGTGAGAGAGTGTTTGAGAGCTAGAACCAAGCCTATTGGAGGACATTTTCTCTATTCAACCAGAATTACAAATCATGCCTGGGATTAGGATCACTTGTGATTCTAGTTCTACATTATTTAGTTATAAGGGAATACGTCAATCACACAACAATCCGAAAGCACCTCTCCACTTCATCCATTCTATTTTAATTCTCTGTGTAACATCCTCCTCTATCATGGTTTAAGATCTCGTTGAGATCTCTTTTTTTAGATTAGCGAGACAAGATCATAGGCGAGGTGTAAAAAAGACAAGATCTCGCCAAATCTCGCTAGATCTTGCCAACATCTCGCTTCTCTCTCTACTTTTTTTAAGAAAAAACATTAAGGGGCAAGAATTTTGGTGTTTTTGCTTGAGGATCTCCATTCCTATCTTATGTCATTTCAAATTTTCTAATGTATGTTAATGTGACTCATCAGTTATCAATGTTAATTATTAATCAATTAAGTAATTATCTATGATGTCTTTTATATTCTTAAGATTATGATGTCATGTGTTGGTTGTGGAATGTGGATTATGGAATAGAGCATACTAGCCCAGGGTCCGAAGAGCCAGAGACTACTTACATAGGGTACGAAGTCAAAGTACCATTTTAAGTTTGATTTTTAAAAAATTGATGTTTCCATTATGTTTAGAAGCCCTTAAATAGAGTAAATACCTAGTTTCAGGGACTACAAAGGCCATATGACCACCGACACCAACCACCGAGTTGATCACAAAAAAATACATGATCTCGGCGAAATCTCTCTTTTTTGGATTAGCGAGATGGGGGGGCGAGAGCGAGATCTTAAACCATGTCCTCTATTTCTCCTTTACTTATGACTAAGTCCAAATACCTAAAATAATCACTTTGTGGGATCTCCCCCTCATCAAATTTCACCACCTCATTATCCGTCCTACAGTAACAAAAGTAACAAACCATATATTATATTTTTCGTTCTACTTAAAACCTTTCAATTCCTAGGTTGATCTCCATAATTCCAAAAGGTTAGTGCATTTGAATAATTTAATGCATAAATATGGGTTGTCTTTCCATTTTACCCAACCACCGCACTAATGCAAAGTTGGAATCAGCATTGAAAATCATTACAAACTTTGGCAGATAATGAAGGTGGGAAGTTGGAGCATTAATAACAGCTCCTTTAAAATGTGTATGTTATTTTCAATGTTGGAATCAGCATTGAAAATCATTACAAACTTTGGCAGATAATGAATGTGGGAAGTTGGAGCATTAGTAACAACTCCTTTAAAATGTGTGTTATTTTTTCTTGAAATGAACATTCATTATGGACAAAGGTAGGTACTAATTTATGCCCCTCCACCCTCCAAATTAACAGAAGTGTTAAATGATTTTGCACGGTCAACATAGGAAAGGCTTCCTCAACGGTCTTTCTTATTGTACCACTTAAGAGGATGACGTGACAATTCTGACCATTGGATAGAGAGTACATGGTCTGCATTAGAAACATGTCAAATTCAAGCCTAATCCAATCACACAGCCCTATGTATTGGCATGCATCTCTATTATGTCCAGTTGTCCACATACATCTATAGTACTCCGACCACTACAGTGAAGTCTACCATAGTCCTAATTTTTTCAAAGCTCTATTTTGCCACTTCTCAAACTCCATTTCAACTGTAATTTGATATGTGAGGAGTGTACCTTCAGGTCTGCCTGTCTACAAAATTTGGGCCCAACTAAGGTGTGGTACGGAAAACATTTGAGCCACCTCGGAAGGCCTTCCTGTGTGGGTCGTGCAAGATTCACATGCTCTTAACAATAAAATACTGATTTTTTAAGTAGAATAAAAAGCAACATTTGTTTGATCAACAAAATGCTAGAATAATTGCAATCAATAAGATCCTAGTAAATTGAGTCAATGACATAGTTGTTCCCTAGGCAATGTCACAACGCACAAGAACTATAAAAGATTTAACCAACTACAACACTTCCATTGAATGGTTAATGGCGACTGACTTGTTCAAAAGAAGGCGATACAAACTGGTAAGCACTTGATACTCATTTTTACAGGTTGAGGAATCAGCAGGGTGCTTATTGTTTTGTTACATTATCTCATAGCCCTTATCATGGGGAACTACAATTCGGTGTTTATGGGAGGACTAGTCAGCACATCCAGATTTTAAACTTACCTTTACAACTTAGCCTAGATTTAAACCTTCCCCAACGGCTACAAGTATTAGGCAGCTAATAGAATTTGTGGTAGATATTGTCTCTAATTTACTTGATTGCACATGTGAGTTCCAAGGGATCTTGATAGAAAGGTCCTCATGCATCATAGGTGGAACATTATTTGATGTTGATCTTCACTATTTCAGTGAACTCTAGTCTACCAAACTTGAAGAGCATTTACAAATGTCAAATATTTGGGTTGAACAAACTTTTTTTTTATAGGTACAGAAGGGACATAGATAACAGCCAGGAGACTTGAACTCGAGATCTCCTGGTGGGCTTGGGCTTTTTGCCCACCACAGCTCATCAACTGCATTAAGCAGTTGTTAGGATTGAACAAACTTACTCAATCATGCCAGCGGACTTATTTGTGTATGAATTAAATAGCTGATCAATCCGCTCCAGCTCCTTGACAATGGCTTTACTAGAGGCTGAAAAGCATGGTGTCAATTTCATAGAACAAATTATGTTATATAATGACAAAGCTGCAAATATAAACAGCTCATTTAAGTGAAATAAGAAGACATAAACAATCTGCAGAAAATAATGAAGTACAACAGCAGAGGAAGTCTTGATAAAATCAACTACATGCAATCCTGGAATTGAAATTTGGCTCCAACACCTATATGGAGCATATCCACTCCTAAAAAATTTGAATTTTTTTTTTCTTCAAGAGCTCCAGATTCACCATTAAACAAGATAAAAAAGGGTGCATAAATGGCTAGGGTGTCAGTGCACCTACTCTGCAAATATAAAGGCTTGTATGTAAAAGAGACTGTTGGTGTCTGACAAGGCAGAATTTGCAAACCTTTAATGTAACAGCAAAAACCAGTTTAAGAATGGTGTACATTGAGCTATGTTTCATTTTATTTTACCTTTTCGTGGATCCATGTAACCGACCCCATTTAGTTGGGAAAAGGCTAAGTTGCATATTTGGAAGGAGATGAGCCCGTTAATCTTTGGAGCAAATATGGGCAGAAATGCCACATTCTTTTGGTCCTTAACCCCCCTCCAAACAGCTCTGTTCGAGGTCATACTAGAGTCAAGACCTAGCCTCTACATGTCTTCACTTACATCCTTTCTGGTCATTTTATGCCTTCCCATACCTCTTTTTGCTCATTCCAACTGGATCTGGTCATTCCTTCTTACTGGGGCATCCCTAGGTCTCCGCTGTCTTGGATCGGTGCTACTCTCAAATCATCTCTAACCTAGTCATTCATAACTCCATCTCTCCTAGTCTTTCCGCACATCCATCTCAACATTCTCATCTCTGCTAATCTTAGCTTATTTATGTTACGCTCCTTGAACATCTCCTTCCAAGGATTAAAGTATCGGTATCGGTCGTCGTATCCGTCGACCAAAATTAAGATACGTATCGGAGGGTATCGTATCGTATCGGAGATACACTAAGATACGCTAAAGATACACACATAAATGGATAGAAAATATTTTTTAAACACTTTTGCATAAAGAATTTGTTAAAACAAGCTATTGATAACATGTATTATGCATAAACACTAAATTGAGGGTATCGTACTAAGAATTCAAGGTCTGTAGTTGTCCCATAAATGTAAAATTCTTGTTCCCAACCTTGATTTCCACTTTAGTTAGGGAAAAATATGGTTGACAACAACTTTGAAACAAAAACCCTTCAAAAAATCGTTTTTTCCTGAAAAATTACCCATATTGGCCATTATATGACCGTAGCACCGATACGTATCGATACGTATCGATACTCACCGATATGTACCGATATATATCGATACTCACCGATACGTGCTGATATATACCGATACGTACCGATCGATACAAACCGATACTCACCGATACGTACCAATACATACCGAAACGTACATTTTACCTCAATTTTATATTTTTCATAGAGTCGTATCGAGGCATGTCGTATCGTATCGATGTGTATTAGTGGTGTATTGATGCATATCGGTATGTATTGTAGGATATATATCGATACAAAATGATTTAAAAAATTCAATGTATCGTATCGGTGTGTATCGTATCGACCGACTAAATTTAAGATACGTATCGGAGGGTATCGTATCGGTATCGGAGATACTTAAAACCATGTCTCCTTCCAAATATGCCAACTAATAATTCACAGGTAGGAAAACTGGACCCCGTAGTTTAAACTATTTATAGGCACAATTGACAACACAAATTAAGTTTCCCCGAGAGAATAGGAACCCTTCAAAAACTCTACTTGCTTGAATTTATTCAAGATAGTGGTCCTTGATAACACCAGAACTGGTACCTCATAGAAGTCTCATAAACTTCCTGAACACTGACAACTCACTCCCGAAATTTTCTACCATAGAATTCAAACTTAGAATGGTTACATTAACCGATGACTAACAAAGGATGCAAATGAAAGGGAAAGATAACCACGAAAATAATGTCAATCTTTCACTCTATGCCACAAGCAAAAGAAGAGTCACCAACTAATAAGCTAAGGAGCTATAGTAGAGGCATAAAGTAACTATTGATAATTTTTATGGTTTAAAGATGCTCAAGTCCTCCTTCGAGATGGGTCACCATGATTCTACAATAATATCACTCATGAGAAATCAGCATCAAGGTCAAAATCGGTAAGAAATGGTTTACAAGCCAGAGGGACACCTAATTCTACTTGTCTCTACTCAGTAAATGGCAAGCAATAAATGAGTTCAAAACTGGGTTGCAAAAGGGAATATAATTCTGTAAGGTTCTGTAGAAATTGAGCTCAAAAAGCTGGATATACGAAGACTCTCCCAACCTCAACGAATTGTGGCCATTAATAAGCTCAATTTTTCTCTTTTTCTTTTAAATACTCATTGCCTGGTTCTCCAGTTTTAATTTCAACCATACCAGAAAATAGAAAATGAAAGGAGAATCCAGCCTCAGTTCATCTAGCTAAAAACAAAAATTTGTAGCAACACAATCAACCAATTGGGTAATATCAAATTCTTTTTGACAACAGCTCATAACAAGTCAGGTGTTGGTTTGACTGATGTAGTAGATCTCTTAAACTTAATTTGTGAATCAGAACTGCTGCTCTTTCCTTTTTTTTCTTTTTTCTTTTTTTTTTTTTTTTTTGCATTTCTTTTTCTTCCCCACCCCCTCCCTCAAAAAAAAAAAAAAAAGTATGGAAGCAGATCTCCAAGAAGAGTAGGGACCTTATCCGCACCATCCCTCCTCTTTCTAATAGATAATAACTGAGGTGCAAATTGAAAAAACATTCACTATAACTCCTAAACCACAAGTCATCAAAGGAACAGCCGAGACTCCCACTACCCAGATCTTATTTTTTCATCTGAGTACCAAATTATTGAATCCTCGTGAATTTCAAGGCCTCACAAAACAATCTCCAATTTCCAAAAATTTCCCTAGAAATCAAAAACAAAAGCTTATACATCATGTCGCCAGCGACATCCGAAAAGGAAGAAATTGAATTTAACTTCTCAAAGATCAAACAAAATTCAATTTTTTAAATACAAAACCTTTCTATGACAAAGCAAGATGAGTACACCGACATGCCACAAATCAAATAAAAAAAAAAAAAAAAAACAGAATTGGCGAATTTGCTTGGAATAAATCAGATCTGAATAAGTAGAAGAAGAGAGATTAGTAGATATACCGGACCGAAAGAGATCAACTGGTGAAGAATTCATGGAGGAGGCGGAGTTCTGCGACCCAGTTTTCCTTGTGGATGAGCGACGCATCATGATGGCTTATAATAAATACAAATTTCCTATTATAGAAAAAAAAAATTCAAAAAACCCTCGAGCGAGCGAGAGGCGAAGAAGCTTCGTCGCTCGAAAGCTTGTAGGAAACGCTAATAAGGATTCGAGCTTTCGTTTTCAAATTGGAAGAAAGCTAAAAGAAACCAATGCCGAGTCTTCTCCTTTTTCCTTTAAAAGTTGCGAGAGAGAGAAAGAGGAGAGACGCAGACATTGAGAAAGAGACAGAGGAAGAAGGCGGTGTGGGAGGGACGGATGACGTCATGCTTTCTTTTTCGTTATTAAAAACATAATACTAGGGGTGTCAACGGGTCGGTTCGGCCTGGTTTCAGTCCGGGTTGAATTGGTTTCGATGTGGAAATGGTGAAACCAAAATTGAACCAAGAAGAAAATTTCTGATTTTGGTTTCGTTTTGGTTTCATTTTGGATGTGGTTCTTGTATCAGTTTGCAATCAGGTTGATTTTGGTTTTTTTTCTAGTTTGGGTTTGATTGAGTTTTGGATTTTTTTTTCAGTTTCTTACCGGTTTATTTCGATCTAGCTCCAAGTTTTAAGTTGGTTTTGGTTTGGTTTCAAGTTCATTCGATTTCTAGTGCGGTTCAGTTTATTAGTGGGTTACAATCTCCCAAACCAAAACCAGCCCAATAAGCCTTCGGTTCGATTTGATCCAAGTTCAATCGACTCGGTGTGGGGTGTTTTACCGATTCGATTTAGGTATTGACACCTGTAAATATATATACCATAGTTGTAGATGCTTCAACACACTCTCCCATTGGTATGCATTAGATTAGGAGCCACATGAACTTTTCCCTTTTCTATTTTTATTTTTTTCACATAGACTACGACGACGAGAAGTAAAATAATAGAGGAGCCATGAGACTAACCAATACCATTGATAGCAAGCAAGCCCTAATGCCCCTATATAACTCTTTTTTTTTTTTTGGTAAATCATATCTTTATTGATAGGCCCATGAGTAGATATTGGCCATACCGTCTTACATGGCAAAGACAGGGCCCTCTGGGCAAGATTGAGCAACACAGTTGACTTATTTTGGAATAAAAACAAAATCACAAGCAACAAAGCATGTCATCAGGTGGTAAATCACATGCATGATGGGCGCCAGAGTCGTGGGTTGATTAAGGCAGGAATCGAGATGAGGCAGATAAGCTCGCTACAGTATGACTCCGTCTGAATTAGTGTAATCCCCATATCATAAGTAGCTAGCAGTAGGGGTGTCAATTAGTCGGTTTGAATTGGTTTTGGTCGGGTTAAATTGGTTTTGGTATAAGAATGAGGGAGACCAAAACCAATCCATTAAGAAACTTCGATTTTTGGTCGGTTTCGGTCCTGTTTGGTCTCGATTTATTTTGATTTTTCAATATCGAGTTAATACCGATTTAGATTGGTTTATTATTGAGCTTGAACCATAATAAAATCTTACATTTACAACTTATGGTGACAAGATTTGAAGAAAAAAACACTTTAAATTTATGATTAAATTATGGTTTATCGTTGTAAGGGAAATATAACTAATATTGAAACCAATAGATGACAGATTACTAAGAAAATAACTAATATTGAAATCACAAAATAAACCCTATTATCCAATCATTCATTTAACTATCCAACTAGTTTTGTATAATAATGAACAAGAAAATCAATGGAAGCATTATTACAATTTACAAATCAATTTCTCTATTCATAACCTAATATTCAATGATTTGTAACAATTCCCCTTATAATACAAAATATCCTTACTAATATTGTAAAAAATGTATGGCCAATTCACCAATTTATAATCTCATAATCATTTTTTTTTTCGGTTTCATTCGGTTTGGTTTCAGTTTGTTTATTGATCGGTTCAATTTGGACCGGTTTTCAGCCGGTCCCAACATACCTCAGTCCAAAACCAATTCAATAAGGATCAGTTTGATTCGGTTCAAGCTTTATAGGTCGTTTTCGATCTGTTTTATCGTTTTGGGGTGGGTTTTGACACCCCTAGCTAGCAGGCCCAATCTGATGCTAAGAGCTTTCCCCCACAAGGCTGTTGGAGAAAGACAATGGATCTAAAACAACATAGAATTGGGAACCTGAATGATCATGAAGAATAAAGTCAATACCCCCTTGACCAAAATCCAACAGGAGAGCAGCATCACAATTAAACTTCGTGAAGAACCTAGGAGGCCAAGACCAAGTAGTAGATGTGTGTGCAGGTCGTTGCTAAGTTGAGGTATGGTGTATCCTGGACAGAGATTGGCATTCCAAAACTCCAAGAAGGCAGATTGAGCAGCCAAGATGACCTCAAATGATGACCAAAATCATTGACCAAAGATCCCATCATTCCAAGCTATCCACAGGTACCAGCAAATGAAGGGTCCCAGGCTAAGATCAGTTGTTGCCCTCTTCTTATAGGATAAAAATCCTTTGCAATGCCTTGCAGTGCCACCTCTAGAGTGTGACATGTGGACAAGGAGGTGTGGACGGCTCATATTGGTTGTTGGTTGAAACAACCCCCAAAACTGTGAAAACTCTCTCTCTCTCTCTCTCTCTCTCTCTCTCTCTCTCTCTCTCTCTCTCTCTCTCGCTATTACATCTCTCTCTCTCTCTACCTTAACTCGACCGCTGCAACTCATAAATCTCTCTGCTCATGAAGGTCCTACTCACCCAGAATCTCTCTCTTGCTCTCATGAAGCTCCCCCCAACGTGGTTCAGCTTTACGCAGTCATGGCAAGCAAGACCAAGATCTATTTCACAATGGAATACGTTAAAGGTGAGGAACTTTTCAATTGCAAGAGTGAAGCTTAAAGAAGATGCAACTCGTAAATACTACCAAAAATTGATCGGTGCTATCGATTTCTGCTATAGCAGAGGCATTTACCACCATGATCTCAAGTAAAAAAATCTCCTCCTCGATGAGAATTGTAACCTAAAGCTCTCCATTTCAGTCTCAGCACCCTCGGCTAGTCTTGCCGGCACGACGGCCTCCTCCACACAACTTGTGGAACACCGGCATATGTTGCACTAGAGGTTATCAACAAGAAGGGCTATGGTGGTGCCAAGGTCGACATATGGTCCTGTGGGGTTGTTCTATTTGTGCTATTGGCAGGGTATCTACCATTCCAAGATTCAAATCTCATGGAAATGTATAGGAAGATAAGCAGAGGAGAATTCATGTGTCCCAATTGGTTCTCACCAGAGGTTAGAAAGCTTCTCTCGAGAATACTAGATCCCAATCCTCATACAAGGGTACCAATTGTTAAGATCATGGAGAATCCATGGTTCAAGAAGGGATATAAACTAGTGGAGCATCCACAACCATAAGAAGATGAACATGACATGATAGCTATGGATGTCCAGAAATTTTCTGAGGACTCTTCTAATCAAGCTAGTTCTTCTTCTTCTTCAAAGAAGAAAGACCCCATGGAACCAACTTGTATGAATGCATTTGATATCATATCTCTGTCTCAAGGGTTTGATCTATCTAGACTTTTTGAGAAGGACAAGAAACACAAGCCAGAGTCTAGGTTCACGTCAATGAAGCTGACATCGACAATTGTGTCGAAATTAGAGGAGATTGCAGAGAATGAGTGCTTTAAGGTGAAGAAGAAAGATGGGTTGGTGAAATTGCAGGCGAAAAAGGAAGGGAGGAAGGGACAATTAGCCATAGATGCTGAGATCTAAGCGGTAACTCCATCATTTCACATGGTGGAAGTGAAGAAAGCATCAGGGGATACATTGGAGTACCATGATTTCTGTAACCAAGGATTGAAGCCTTCACTTAAGGATATTGTATAGGCTTGGCAAGGAGGGGACCAACCACCCCAACAGAAACTTTAGGCACCTCAACCTACTTAATATTTAATTATTGGGAAGGGATTACCAAAAAGAAAGATTTAGGGGAAGTGTTGTGCTTTTAAGAGCGAGAGAGATTCAGGGTGAGCAACACCTTCGTGAGCAAAGAGGTTCTGAGTTGCAGCAGTCGAGTTAGGGTAGAGAGGGAGAGAGAAGCAACACACACACACAGAGAGAGAGAGAGAGAGAGAGAGAGAGAGAGAGAGAGAGAGAGAGAGAGAGAGAGAGAGAGGGAGAGAGGGAGAGAGGGAGTTTTCTAATGTTTTAATTCAAAACCCTAAACCGGTCCGGTTTGATCTACTCAAACAGGTTCGATTTACCTGTGGTTCACAGTTTTGGGGTTGTTTCAACCAACAACCAATCTGAGCCATCCACACCTTTTTGTCCACGTGTCATGCTTTGCAGGTGGCATTGCAAGATGCAAGTATTGCAGAGGATTTTTATCCCTTCTTATCTTAACGAAGGAGATTGTCCCAAGAGATAATCCAGTCGAAGAAATTGAAAGCTTTTGTGCACGGAATTGAGAAGGACAAGGAGCTGCCAAACCAGGTTGCTATAGCAACATGGCACCCAAACAAAAAATGGGCGTCAGACTCCACCTTAACTCCACTGCGATGACATGTAAAGTCCTATCCTATTCGCCGGCATTTCATGGCTTCACCGTATGTAGGGCCATTGTCACAAACTCTCCACATGAAGTGACCTATTTTTGGGAGGATTTACATGCCCAAATACTCTTCCACACCTTATCCGGGACTTGTTCCCATTCACGAGATCTTGAAGAGGAGGCCTGCTAAGAGGAGAGATCTGCTCTAGTATTGCATAAATAATGTTAAGCCTTCTTGATTGAAAAAACGTCATTCTAAAATCCTCCCCAAACCCGTTGATCCCCTTAACAATGACTCAACTGAATCTTCATAATCTCCTGCTTGTCGGAAGGGTGAAACCACCTATTAAGAGCTTCCAAGTTCTAGGTGTGGGAGTCAGCATTGATAATGTGAGCAACCAAAGACACTAGGCAACCATAAGGTTTAGGGTACCTAAGCTTGAAAAGAGGAACAGAAGGGATCCAGTTATCGTGCCATATGTTGATGGATTCACTTACCAACCCTCCACAATAGACCACTTAGAATAACTTTTTGGCCCTCCAAAATGCTCTTTCATGCACAAGACGGTTGGTCACCATCCTTCACGCTTAAAAAGTCCGAATTGGGGAAATAAATGGCCTTAAGGAATTTAGCCCACAAAGAATCTGGATTCTTCCACATCCACTACGCTACCTTAGATAGAAGAGCACGACCATGGAGGAGGGGATCTCTCAATCCCAAATCACCTCTCTCCTTTGATCGGCACAATCTTGTCCATAACCAATGTGTCTTATTTCCATCTTCATTATGTTCTAAAAGAAATTAGAGATCCTGCCTGTTACATCCTGCACTCTCACTGGCTGCTGTTAGCACCCCTGCTGGCTACTGTCAGTGCCCCCACTGGCTGTTGCCAGCACCCGTGCCTGCTGCAGCCCGTGCCTACTACTGCCTAGCCTATGCACGACTGCAGGCCAGGTTGTGCATTAGGCCCACCCATGCTACCTGCCCCGCGTGCCATGTGCTGCACACCCTTGCACATTACTTGCACACCGCCTGCACACCTTGTGCACATTGCCTGCACACCTTGTGCACATTGCCTACCCTCTCGTGCAGCAGTGCCGGCCATACCCCTTGCACTTCAACCCAACCTTGTGTGCTGCCGTCGACGGTCAGGATTTGCGTTCCACTGGCCCGACAGGTGAAGAAATTTCCTTTTCACCCATTTTTGTGTATGCACTACTCCGTTGGCATGTCCTACACGCAACCTCCTATCAGTCCAAAAACCCACTTTTTGCCCCCATTGGCTAAAATTTCTCTCTCCTCCTATTTGTCCAAAAACCCCCTTTGTCCATTGGTTTAAAAAACCTTGTCATCCACTTTAGTCCAAAAACCCCCTTTTGTTTATTAGTTAAAAAGACCTCTTCATCCACTTTAGTCCAAAACCGTTCTCCTCCCCTTAGGTTCGGAAATACTATAAATACCCCCCCTGCTTTAGAAAAAGGACACCAAAAATTACAACCCCACTTAGGAATTGAAGCTCTGCCCTCTCTCCTCCTCCCCTCCCCCTTTGATTTCTTCAGGTCTTCGGAGCAATCTTCATCAAGATCCAAAATTTTATTTGGATCTTCGAAGTGTTATTCGGGATCTTGAAGATCTTCAATCCAAGTTTGTAGTTCAATCCATTTTTTTCCAAAAAAACATATTTTTGAGTGTTCTTGATCTTTACCGAAAGTAGAAATCCCCCCTTGAGGTTCTTTGGGTTTACGAAGAGATCTTTGTTAAGATCCGAAGTTCTACTCAGATCTTCAAAGTGTTCTTTAGGGCTTTGAGGATCTTCAATCTATTTTTAGGTCAATCCATTTTTTCTAAAAATAGCCATTCCCAGCCGAAGCTCTGTCTGAGTGCCCTTGGAATCTTTTCAGAAATAGCCATTCTCAGTGGAAGCTCTGTCCGAATGCTCTTGGAATCTTTTCAGAAATAGCCATTCCCAGTGGAAGCTCTGTCGAAGTGCCACCTTAGCCTAGCCCTCCCCTAGCCTATCCCCAGCAGAAGCTCTGTCGGAGTGCCACCTTAGCCTAGCCCTCCCCTAGCCTATCTCGAGCGAAAGCTTTATCAGAGTGCCACCTCAGCCTAGCCCTCCCATAGCCTATTCCCAACAGAAGCTCTGTCGGAGTGCCACCTCATTCGAAGCCCGAAAATAACCTTCCCTAGCTGAAGCTCTGTCCGAATCCAAATCCAAATCCGAAAGTAACCGTTCCTAGCCAGAACACTACCCAAATATCATCACAATCAAAATCTCACAAGAAAGGAAGTTGAAGGTTAAGACCATCTTCCCTGAGCTAGGAGAATCCAAAAGACAGTCCGAGAATGTACCAATCAGGGGCCCACCCCTCTTGACCCGAAACAAGGGTTAAGTTCAGGTACAGTTTATCAACCGAATTGTCATCATGTAGACTTTATATAGACCTTGTTTTAGTGTACATAGTCGTTTAAATTCAGTAAATGTATATATGTGTGATAACTTAGTCATGCATGTGGAATAGGAATAATTGTGAAAAATGTTCGTTCTTAAGCATTTAGTAGGAAGACTGGTTGAACTAGGTAGATTGGGTGCCTAACACCTTCCTAATTCTGTAACCTGACCCTTACCCTAAATCTCTAGACCAGACCAACTTTCGGGCCCTCTTTTCTGGAATTGGGCCCACCTTCGGGTCCTAGGCCCATAATCCTTGGTGGTGACTCCAAACCCTTTTGCATGTTCCCGATCCCCGTATTGGACCATCATCAAACCCCCGTCTAGAATGACAAACTTTACACTCTTGCGAAATAGGCCTCCATGTATCTCTGAGAGGAGATACAACGGTGTGGGGCCCGTAAGTGAAGCACATCATGACACACCCCCTCCCTCATGAAAAGAGAAGAGAGAGGAGAGAGGACGGAATGGAGACTCATGAAGCCATCGATTCTCCGGCCGCTACCCTCACACCATGCTCTGCAAAATATTTTTGATCTCATCTTCTATTAGTATCTCGCAAAGGGTTGTATTCACCTTACTCGGGACACAGAGCTGAATGGAGGCGAGAACCTGATCAAGCACATCTAGGTCAATACCCTCTGTAGCATATACATTCTTGTAATGATCCTGAAATTCTTTGACAATTTCGGGTTCAAATGAGGACCATTGACTGTTCTAAAGTTTGATCTTTAAGATTTTGTTTGTGTGCCGCCTTTGGATAGCGGTAGCATGGAAAAAACTAATATTACGGTCCCCGCTAGTTAGCCATGACACCCTAGATTTTTGGTCGAACAATTCCTCCTCCCTTGCCAGTTCTTCTTCCAAGAGTTCAATGATATCATTTTCCTTATTTTGAGAAGTAGTGAAAATTGGTGAAACTTCAAGATAAGACAATTCATCTTTGATGAATTTGATTTTAGATTGTACCTCACCAAAGACCTCCTTGTTCCACCTTCTAAGGACATATAGACAATGGCGAAGTTTATTGTGAAGTATACCCCCAGAAGATGTATCAGACTGCTGTGCCCAAGATTTTAGAATCGTTGATTCGGGTGTCTCATCCACATGCTGTGGAAAAGGAATGGACGTCTTCCACCAATCGAGTCCACCATGACAGGTGACTGGTCAAAACCAATAGTTGGGAGAACAAAGACCGCTGCATCTTCAAACTGGGTTCGCCAAGCATGATTTGAGAAGGCCCTATCAAGCTTTATCCGAATATTCAAAGCACCCAACCGTTTGTTGTTCCAAGTATATGTGGGGTTGTGGGAGCCCAAGTCTATAAGATTGCAAGCCTGAAGCATGTCCTTGAAACCTTTAATGTCACTTTCTCACTTCCTATTCCCACCACCCTTTTCATGCCATAAGAGTTAAAATTGCCCAAACAAGTCCAACTAGCAAACCTGCTAGTGCCAATGCTTTGAAGTCTATCCCAGACTACATGCCTATTAGCCCTTATCGGATCACCATAAATGCATGAGAGCAGGAAGGATACGCCATCTACCTTCACCTCCGAATCAATAATTTTGCTATCTAAGTAAAGGATAATAATATCCACATGACTGTGCCATATTAAATCTAAACCACCCGCAGCCCCTTGAGAATTCATAGATGAAGTCTCTGCCATTTCGAAATCTTCTTGATGTAATAAATCTAGGGGCATTGGCATTTAGTCTCCATCAAATTTACATCGGGTTGTTCAGATTTGAAAAGGCTGAGAAGTGAACAAACTATCAAACCTCTTCCAATGCCTTGATAGTTCCACCCAACTATTTTTATAATCTCCAATGGGACTGATAATCCCCAGTCTCCATGGGAGTCGGTGATAAAAAGTGACCCTGCTCGGTAGAATGAAGCTCTTGATTTCCAGCACCATCCCTATCGTCGTGTGATGCCTTATGTGCTCGTTTCACCTTTACGGCAACCCTAGAGGATTTTGATACTGGGATAGAGTGCTTAGATCGGGTTCTACGAGAGATCGCATCAGAGTTCCCCTAAGAAGAAGGAGGGGCTGGAATGGGCTAGTGGATGGGAGGGTATAGGGGAGAGGGTGGGATAATGGAGTGAGACAGATTAGGAGTTACAGAAGTGTTGGTAATTGGGGTTAATGGGCTGGGCCAAGATAGGATTTTAGTAGTTTGTTGTAGTGAGGGCCTAGTTAGGAGTAGAGATGGGCTCAGTTAAGGGTAGATGTTGGTACTGAAGAAGGGTTGGACTTAGTTCCTGGGGATAAAAGGGTATGGGTAGTTGGAGCTAATGGACCTGGGTTTAAGATAGATAAGCTTGCCAGGTGTTGGAGGATTGATAAGACAATATCAGTGTGCTCAGGACATTGTTGTATGTATGTTTGTAGTGATGGGAGGAGAGATAAATGGGACGTGGCACCTGGATAGGTACATTTCTCCTTAATCAAGATCGACATAGGATAGAGGGCATTGTGATGGAGAAATGATGAGATTTGTTCGTTATGGGAGACTGCAGATGATCCAGTGTACTGATGGGTATCAGGAGTTGACGTGACAAAAAAGTGGGCTTTGATTTTGGGATCAAAATCCTCTGTTTTTCTCATCCCTGTTTTTCCTTGTTTTGCTACCTGCAGAACACGACACGTGGACAACTTTAAGATCAACAGTCAAGGTTGGGTGAGGATTATTACATCCGGTGCGTTGGTTTTAAAGTTTTCCACGTGTCGTGTTCTGCAGATAGCAAAACAAGGAAAAACAGGGATGAGAAAAACAGAGGATTATTTTCCTTGATTTTGTCTATCATTTGGCACTATTGATGACTTGTCCAAACCACCGTTGCTGGTAGGGCTCTGTGGTCCCCTTCTATTGGTTTTCTCACATGTGACATCTCCTGTAGCATGACTACCTTCATTATTGACGACATTCCGGTGATTTTCCTCTCTACCGATAGGTTGTCCAGAGGTGGGGGGTTGAGTCTCCATAGGTTATGAAAAAACCTGTTTAGCATCCATCGCTCCATGACTCCATTCTCAATCTCCATCCTAGTCATTGAGGCTGCATTTTCAACTAATTGTGCATCAATAGTGACACCCATGATATCGGAGAAGCACTTTGGTGGGAGACCTAAGAAAGCTTTAGAAGGCGGGCATCCATGTTGGCCTCTATATTGATTCTCAACTTCAATAGGGCAATATACCTCTTGTCTTCATGTCCTAGCTTACCAGAGAAATAGAAAAACAAGAATAATCTTTCAGAGAAGAAATATTCCTTCAACAAATATGAACAGAGAGACACAAAGGTTGTCAAAAATCAATGCTCACTCTAGAACGGACATACTAAACTTTTTGGCTAGATTGCATACCAGTAATCACCATTGTGCCACTAGTTTTCACCTACCATTAAGGAGACTTTGAGCATATCAGTCCATATAGGATCCAACCATTGTAATAGTTGTATATCCTAGCATATTCTAGTTACCTTGTATACTAGAATTCATATTCCAATTACCTTGTAAACTCAGATTCATATCACATGTGATTAGGAAAGTCAAGGATCCATATCACATGTGAATGGTAAGTCCTAGGATATTAGTGTGTATTTATTCACTCTTTTCAATAGAATAAAACATAGAATTACAAGCCCTAAACTATGTTCTAGCATGGTATCAGAGCCGCACAAGCTCCATAAAGCATAGCCTCCCCACCCTTCTTCATAGTCAACGACGACTCCCCCAAGGGAGATCAGACACCAATCGCCCTCCCTCTTTCCCCATCCCCTCTTCCTTCATCAAACCTACCATCCCATTCCTCCTCTATCCCCAATGTACATCACTATCTCTTCATTAAACTAAACTCCAAGAACTTTTTATTTTGGAAAAGCCAATTGGAACCCTTTCTTGAAGGACATAATTTACTTGGTTTTTTAAATGGCTCCAACCCTTGTTCCTCTGAACCAAGTGCTGCTGCTGCCTGGCACCAACAGGATGCACTCAGTCACAGTCTCCTTGTTGCCTCTCTCTCTCTGAAGAGGTCTTCCCTCTCGTCATTGAAAAAACCACCAGCTAGGCCATATGGGACATGTTGACCACTATGCCTATGCCTCCACCACTCGTGTTCTTTCTCTCCATATGGCCCTGCAAGATCTTCTCCACAAACCTGAGGAATCTGTGTCTTCCTTCCTCCAGCGTGCGAGGAGCCTTTCTGATGAGTTAAGTGCTGCTGGTGAACCCATTAAAGTCACTGACTTCAATATTCACATCTTCAGGGCAGTACACTCTGATCTCTAGGAAGTCATTCCCACTTTGCTTGGTCGCTCCACTTCAGTCTCCTATGATGATCTGCATGCGCTGTTTCTCAACTAAGAGTTCCTTGTTAGCTCCTCTCTGAAGAAGCTCGCTATCACTGATACTCCAACTAGCAACTCCAACCCCTTTGCCAATTAGATCACCAAAACCACCAAAGGAGGCTCGCAACCTAACCAGTCTCAATCTCAGCCCTCTGATCATGGTTTTACTTGAGGCCATGGAGGTCACAATCACAATGGATGAGGTTTTGGGGGGCGCTACTTCCAACAAGGCCAAGGACGCCTCTTCTGCACCATCTGCAACCGCACTAACTATGCAATCTCTACCTATTACTGTCGCACACCTAACCCCGTGGCTTCTCACACATACCCTTCCCCTATGACCGCCTACCATCACTGGCCTAATCCCTTTGTGAACCCACCATCTGCTTACCATGCCCAGCCTAACCCCTACATTAACGCCCCACCTCCCTCCAATTGGTACCCTGACACTAGAGCTACACCCCATGTCACTCTAGATCTTCATTCCCTATCTTCCTATGATACCTGTTCAGGTCAGGATCAGTTGCAGGTCAGTAATGGTAAGGGACTTCCCATCACTCATATTGGTTCTACCAACCTTTCTTCTCCTATTCGGAACATTAGTATTTCTAATGTTCTTCATTGTACCCTCCTTAAATAAATCTTTACTTTCTGTACAACGTTTTACTCATGATAATAAAGTTTATTTTGAATTTCATACTACCTATTTCTTTGTCTAGGATCCAATAACCAGGCGTACTCTTCTTTTCGGTCTGAGTAGAGGTGGTCTCTCTACACCATTCCCACGTCGTCTCCCTCGTTGTTTGCCAATATTGCTAAACGTACCACGTGTGATTGATGGCATCAGCGTCTCGGTCATCCCCACCATAGAGTTCTTCATTAGATTCTTCAAAATCACAGGCTTCTTTGTCTCTCTAATAATACTAGTGATCTCTGTATGGCCTATCAACTTGGAAAGGCCTGTAGGCTTAGTTTAAAAGAAACATCCACTCATAGGTCTTTTCCCTTGGATTTATTATTTACGGATGTATGGGGTTCTTCTCATTTTATTTCTGGCAACGGTTTTCACTATTTTCTTATTTTTATTGATTACCACACTAAATACATATGGTATTTTCCTATGGTTTCTAAGTCTAAGGTGTTCTCTATTTTTCCAAAATTTCAGACCATGGTTGAGCACCAATTTGAGCACAAAATTAAGTATATCCAGTTTGGCTGGGGAGGTGAGTTTCATTCCCTTCCCCATTTTTTTTCCATCTTTGGTATTCAACACTGTCTTGCCAGTCCCCATACCCATAAACAATAGGGTGCAGTTGAGCGCCACCATCATTAGATAGTTGAAACTGGGTTAACTCTTTTAGCTCAGGCCTTGGTACCATAGCAATGTTGGCACTATGCGTTTGAGACCGTGGTATACCTTATTAACCACATGCCCTCTTATGTCACGGGATGCATCTCCCCCTTTGAGCTTGTACACAATCACCCTCCTAATTATATCTTTCTATGCACCTTTGGTTGTCATTGTTTTTCATATCTCCATCCCTATAACAACCATAAGATGCAATTCCGTTCCTCCCCTTGTGTCTTCCTTGGCTACAATCTGTCTTACTTCGGTTACTGTTGTATGGACATAAGCTCTAATCGCATTTACATTTTGTGCCATGTGAGGTTTGATGAGTCATCTTACCCCTTTCGATCCTCAAGTCCTTCAATCCTTGGACCAACTCCCTCCTCCCCACCGCCCTCTCCTTGGGCAATTGCTCCACTCTCTGGCAGCTCTCCACATGCCACTACTGCTCCTACAACTCCTTGTTTGCCTTTCCCTATCTCCCTCGCCTCATCCACACAATCCCCATCTCCATCCTCCTCTCCCCCACATCACACTGTACCCCTTTCCTCTCTTTACAAGCAGCCCACTCAACTACCAACCCCAACTTCCCTACCACCGCCCACCACCTCCTCACCAACACCACCTCTCCCCACATTCCTAACCCCGCTCAACCCAACCCCATCCTAACCCCCCATCAGCCCCACCTTTACCCCCTCCCCTACCAAATCCCATGTCATGGCTCTACGCACTTGCCCTACCCGTCAACTTCACCTTACCATATCAATCACCACTACCCCTCCCCTTGAACCCACCTGTTTCTCCCACGCCACCAAGGATTCCCAGTGGCTGGTTGCAATGACATATGAGTTTAATGCCCTTGTTCGCAATGGCACCTGGACATTAGTTCCCCCCTCCCCGTACTAGTCTTGTTGGCTGCAAATTGGTGTACAGGATAAAGTGCAAAGCAGATGGTACTATTGAGCACTACAAAGCTCGCCTGGTTGCAAAAGGTTTTCACCAACAATAGGGCGTTGGCTACACTAAAACTTTCAGCCCTGTGGTCCAACTCACCATAATCAGGACCATGCTCTCTTGCTATCACTCGTGGGTGGCCAATTCATCGGCTTGATGTACATAATGTCTTTATTCATGCCTTTCTTAATGAGGAGGTGTATATGAATCAGCCCTTTGGGTTCAGGATGCCTCTCATCCTGATCACGTTTGTAAGCTTCAACACTCTTTATATGGTCTCAAAAGGCCCCTCATGCCTGGTTCCAGCAATTGTCTCAGTTTCTTCTCCAATTAGGCTTTATGCCTCTCAGATGGACCCCTCCTTATTTATATTCTCATAGGGACGGGTTGTGACCTATGTGTTAGTTTATGTTGACAATATCCTAGTCATGAGTAGTTCATCCACCCATGTTGATTTTCTTCTTAGTGAGCTCTCTTAGGAGTTCTCTATCAAGGACCTCGGTCCACTGCATTATTTTTTGGGTATTGAGGCTGTCGCTCATAGCAAAGGGCTTCTTCTCTCACATCAGCGCTACTGACCTCCTTCAGCATACGGGCATGACCAACTGTAGGCTTGTTCACACCCCTATCCCTACCTCTTCCAGATCATCAGAGATAGGGGGTGCTCTCTTCTCAAATGCCACTCACTATCGCTCCATTATGGGTGTCCTTCAGTACATTACTCTCACAAGGCTTGACATATCATTCAGTGTCAATCGTGCCTGCCAATTTATGCATTCCCTCACTGATTCTCATTGGTCTCTTGTTAAGTGCATTATGCTATCTAAAGCACACGAGCTTCCATGGCCTACTTATTGATTGCTCTTCTCCCACTGAATTACAAGCCTTCTCTAATGCAGATTGGGCTGGCAACTCTTCTGATCAAAAGTCTACAAGGGGTTATGAAATTTTTCTAAGTTCCAATCTTCTTTGTTGGTCTTCTCATAAACAACGAATGGTTGCTAGATCCTCAACAGAGGTTGAGTACAAGGCCTTGGTTGATACTGCTATAGAATTGACCTGGCTTCAATCCCTCTTTCATGCACTTGGTGTTCCCCTGAACCGCGCCCATATTATGGTGTGACAATATAGGGGCCACTTACCTCTCAGCGAACCCAGTGTTCCATGCATGTACCAAACATGTGGAAATTGACTTCCATTTAATTCGTGACAGAGTGGCCAAAAAGGATTACCAGGTTCAGTTCATCTCCACTCTTGATCAGATTACAAACATCTTCACCAAAGGCCTCCCTTCCAAACGTTTTTAGTTTCTTTGAGACAAGCTGAAAATCCGACTCATCGAATTGTCAACTTGAGGGGGTGTATCAGTCCATGTAGGATCCAACAATTGTAATAATTGTATGTCCTAGCATATTCTAGTTACCTTGTATACTAGGATACATATTCCAGTTACCTTGTAAACTAGGATTCATATCACATGTGATTACGAAAGTCAAGGATCCATATCACATGTGAATGGTAAGTCCTAAGATATTAGTGTGTAATTATTCACTCTCTTCAATAGAATTAAACACAGAATTACAAACCCTCAACCATGTTCTAGCAGAGCGCAAGGGGAATTGAGAATAGTTCCGAAGGAATGTCATGAAGTTGAATCCGGAAGTCCACCATATGGTAGTCTCCTACATCAGTCTTGTTCCATGGTTTAAGCAAGAGGAGGTTACTTGAAATTGATGATGGGCCTTCCTTAGTCACATTCTTTAAGTCCAGGGCATGCTCGAAATGGAAGAAAAATTTCCTCCCTTCTAATGAAATCACCTCCACCTTAAACTGAGGGGTTCCAGGTAGCAACCATAGCGTCAGAAATAGCTTGCTTACGGAAGGGTTTCCCATCATGGATGAGACCAATGAGAGAGTATTGCGGAACATTTTCAAGGATGTCCGCCACTTAATCATCAAGAAAATAGTCCTCCTCATTTGTACTAAACTAATGTGGATCATCCAGAGGTGGGTTATCCGGTATAAGAGGTAATGTAAGTTGGTTGTTCTCCATCTCATAGTCATCAAGCATAGTCGTGTGTAGGGTTGTCGGAGAAAAGGGCAAGGAGAAAGGAACACGCATAAGGCGAAGAGATTGAAAAAAAAATATTTTCTTTAAAACAAAATTCCAATAAGGGTTTTTTTTTTTTTGGGGGGGGGGGTTTGATTGATGGTGATGTCGAGCTGGGGAGTGTTAAATGGGTGCCTAGCCATTGCTCAGACCTTTTGTAAGCCCTGTTTGTTTAGAGGTACTGAGGTAGTGTGGGGTAGGAAAATTGAAGATTGGATTCCATATGAGTTTACCCAAAAAATAAAATAAAATAAAATAAAATAAAAAGTTCATATTTTTGCAGAGATGAATGACACTAATAGTGTTTCGTTGGTGCTAAACATCAGGTATGGGTGTTTCCTTGCAGTGGGTGCTGTAAATTGTATCGGCACTGTGTGTGCCCTCTCAGTTGTGTGCTGGGTAAACCTGAGAGTTGGAGCTCTAGTTATAGGTGCAACACTATTGAGTATTTAAGTAGATAAGAAGCCTTTACAGGCATTGCTCCAGGAATGTAAGCATCTTGCCAAACCTCATAAAAATCCCTATATTGTGGGTTTGGTATTTGTTTCAACTATATATAGTGTGAACTGCATGGAATGTGGAATAAGTATGCACACTTGGAGGTTGCTTATGAGGGGTTGAGTGTGCATACGACTGTGTATGTCACACCCCACTCCCGGCAGACCTAACTTACCATTAGGAATACCGACGGTGTGAGTAAGACATGTACCTGTCTTACAACCTTCTAGGATCTCTGATAGCAGTACCTTAACATTTTCACAATCTCACATCACAAACCAGTATAAGCAACGGAAACAGAGTATAGTAGCAGAATTATAAGTAAAATGGGAAAACATCTAATGGTAATATAATAGCAATAACCAAGTTATTCTGTTAGATCCATCCATGACATATACTTATAACCTCAAAAATATATACAATCCACAGCTATATCCAAAAATATCAAAATATGATATACAATCTTACGGTGCGGCATAAGCAAAGTGGTCACAAGCACAGTCCTAGTCGTGCTCCTCCACTTCTGGCATCCATCAGTCGCTCACACCGTACTCTGACCCAGAAGTTACTGGATCACCCACCATCGGCACCACGATACCTGCATCATCATCTAAAAAGGGGTGTATACGTGGGGTGAACTTTCCAACTCGCTTAGTGAGGGGTGGGGTCAAACACATCCAAGCAAGTCAATAGCAGTAGTAATTTATGATGCATGATTGTAGAAATTAAACACATAGTCCATGATGCTCGTGATGCAGTTCATTTATTTATTATCCACCTAACAATACAAACTAAGTTTGGTGAATGCTACTATGACGCATTAGGCTGTATACTTTGTCTCAGAAATGACATCGACTATGTAGTGATACAAACCCTAGCCGTGATTAGAAGCCTATCGGTCCCCGTATGTATCCATGGGTCACCCAGTAAACCCCTAATAACCCCCTCCTGGCAGTCATGACATCGGTAACACATCAGCCATGCTAGACAGGTTCCCGCCTCCAATAACAATCACATCGAACTGTAAGAGTGGCACTTCGGAAAGACACATCAAACATACCACAATGAGTTATCCAACAGCTCAACCCTTGTTGGCAAGGGTGCATAGCATAGGTAGTGATACCTAACCACATATATACTATATGCCTTCTTAATGATATAGTTAGTATGGATTACATGATACCGGAAAGACCTTGGCCACAAAGTGTAATCCATCTCCAAATACAGTCCTGGGTACATGATACCAGAGAGACCTTGGCCACAAAGTGAAACCCAAGACCGTTTACCTAATCTAGCATACATATCACAGTTGAGTATGGACTACGCAACACTGGCAAGATGTCAACCATGAAGCGTATCCATTTCCAAATGTAGTCCTGGGGTACACGATACCAGCGAGACCTTGGTCACAAAGTGTAACCCGCGACTACAACTAACTCTAATGCACATAATCAATGCATGAATGCAACATACATACGAAAATCATGGCACCGGTACCACCTCAGCCACGTCAGATTCCATCTCACACACACACACACATCCAACATACATACGGTGATCACTGTATCGGTACCACCTCGGCCACACCGAATCCCGTCATACATTCCATACAATTCATATCATGATCATGAAATGACAATTTCAATTAAACATATAATTTTAAGCAAGTGAGCAATTTAATAAATAATAAACATTTTAAAAATAAACACAATCCATCCCTCACCTGTTTTACGATTGGTTGTGTTCGGGTTCAAGTATGGCCATCGATCGATCAATTCAATTCTAGGTTCGGGGCACGTGCACATCATTGTCCTAGACATGAGGGAATCGTACATCAGTATGTGTCAGAAACATAGGGAGGGACCCACACAGGTCACCCCCAAAGGGTACATACATAGTTTTTAGGTGACAGTACTATCACCGGAAATACTAACCGAAAATAGGGCATTTCCACTAAAAATATCTGTCCTGTTTTCGGTGGAGGTGAAAAAGAGCACATTAGGCTCTTTTGTCCAATGGAAATAACCCACTGGAAATAGATACAGTGCTTCCTGTGCCATATTTTCAGTGGACACAGAAAGGTCCAACTCAAATTGGGCCTTTCCAGCTCGGGGCCCGATCTCTAAGATTTGTTCTGTGGAGTTTGTAGGGGATGTTTCTAGCATCATTCTAAGCCAAAAAAATTTCATTTCTACTATGCCATTTGGGAGATATGTCGATTGAATGATCGAAACCCTAGTTGGTCCTTTGGCATTACATGTTGCCGGAGCTCACCGGGCTTGGTTTGAGCTCGGCAACAACACCGGGAGGGTAGAACACCCATCCTACAACCCTAACATGGTGTGTACTCTAAGATTCCATCAATTCCTAGCTTTTTCTAGGTCAAAATAAAGAGAAAGAGTGGCATGAGAGGTTGCATTTACCTCCGGCAGTGATTCCGGCAACAAGGCGGTAGCCGGCACCACGGTAGGCTTTCAATCCCCTTCTCCTTCTTCTTCTTCTTCTTCCTCTCCTCTTTCTCTCCTCTCCTACGTTGGGCACAATGGAAATGAGGAAATGAATCCTCATTCCAACTTATAACTTAAGTTGGGCCTAAGGGTCTGTTTAGTTTGGGCTTCTTTTGAACCAATCAGGTTAAAATGAGTTTCGGGACACGAGGACCCACACATTTAGGTCCATAAGGTGTTCACATCAAGAGGAAGGTGTGGAGGATGATTTGGGATCATCCTGAACCATTTACAATGCGAGTGGCGAGACCCATGGGCATCGGAACCTCAACAGCAGCCAGTGTACCCATCGAAAATAGGCATCGGATTCATGCCCAGGCTGCTTCCGATGGCTTGTTTTCGGTGGTGAAGATAGTCTACTATCTTGATAGCTTGCTATCCTATGGTTGGCCTCGCACGGGTGGCTGCCCTCGGACATGCTAAAGGCCTTTCGACTATTATGATGCGTGTCAAAAATCAAGTGTGGGGAGTCGGGTCACTTACCGTCTGGGATCGGAAGGTATGAAACCCCTCTAGTTAGATAGGCATGCAATGCACGAACATGTGGGGTCATCCCTACGCCTTCGGAAATGCGCAGGCACGAGCCAAAACCCTGTCGTACTTTAGATCTCCGATCCGAGGTCTGTCATAACAGTTTCAAATTATACCGGATTAGGGCACGAGTTGGTGCATGTATTATAGGGTCTATCAAATTAGCATTCAAGTAAATTCAAGGATCGGAATTAGAGTCACTGATTCACCCCCTCTGAGTGACTACCCAGATACAACATATATTTCAATCTCTTTTTTTCTTTTTTTTTTGGCTACCAATTATTTATATCTCTATTATCTTTTCATTTTTGAAAAATATTTGACATCCATAGAGGCATTATTTGTTCATTTGAATAGGGGGATATAATATTCTCATGTATACCATGTTTCAACTTTTATAGCCCTTCTAATTGCAAGGCAACGATATAGAGCTCTTCCTCTTTTTTATTCAGACTGCATTTGTAACACTCTTTGGAAGTGATTTCGTTGATTTCTAGCTCACTGGGAAAAGACTATGAACCTAATAGCGTATGACATACTGATCTTTTTTTTTTTTTTTTTTGGTTTACAAGGAGCGAAAAATTGATGTTTTTCACGTTTGCTATCAGATTTGTAAGAAGAAAAAAAAATGTTTCGCTCAACTATCACACCTTGCTTTCTCCCTCTTTAACTTGGACGCAAGAACCAAGGTAAGCTTCCGCCATGGCTATTTTAACCCCCAGTTCTCGCCCTCTCTCCTTTTATACTTCTCAAATGAATTTTGCTCCCTCCCTCTCTCTCTCTCTCTCTCTCTCTCTCTCTCTCTCTCTCTCTCTCTCTCTCTCTCTCCATGGCTTTTTTTGCGAATCCATTGTAAGTTTGGTTTCCAACTCCAAACCTTAGAGCTTAGATTGAGAATAACCGTACCTCCAAAACCTAGAAAATCTTAGATTAATCCATTATTGGTTTGCAGGGGTACTTGCCTGAGATTAGATTTCTCTCTCTCTCTCTCTCTCTCTCTCTTTTGAGGTGTGTTTCTTCTTAATTCAAACGCATGTGTTAATGTTGCAGGAGGATTATAGTGACAAGACCGTTGTAAGTGAGTTTTTTGCTAACCTCACCACTAAACAATGTGGGTACAATGGTAGGTAGGATCAATAATACCTCCATCCTCTCCTTACAGTAATGACCTTCTTTAGTCAAGAGTGGAAAACAAAATAGGAAAAACTTGTTGGACTTAAGGAGTCACCACCTAGATGAGGATCTAGGACTTGTAAGTATCTCTCCTTTTCAGGGGGAAGAAAATGACTCACACTGGATAGGCACTAATCCACCTAGAGGTCTGGTAAGTTTGAAGAAAGCTGATACTGTCCCCTACAAATGGGTTTCCCTTATGTTTCTCTATGACTCTCTAAGAATTTTTTTTTTTAGTTTATGGACTGAAAGGGATTTGCTTTTACAAGTTATGCACTAATATTAATTGATGATGTGAAAAGGGTACAACAAATATTAGAATGAATATCCAAAATTTAGAAGGCAAATGAATGCTTCTTGAATTATTCTACAACGGCTAAATGCAACCTCTCTCATTTTCAAATAATTAGAAGAAAAGGCAGGATGGGAACCTTGAAAAGGTGTATTCAACTTTCAATAATCTCTTATATCTTTTTTCTTATTTTTGGGTAACTTTCCTTGCTTTGGGTGTGATCACTCAAACCCAGATGTCAGGTGAGGGTATAGCCCTCACGGGCACTGATAAAATGATCTATAACACTCATCAAAACCATGTCTAATAAAACTCATAAAATTCAAGTCTCAACAAAAATAATTAATTTCATTGTCATAAATCTCAAATAACTTCCTACTGGTGGCAATCTGATGTATTGCCCATTTAAATTTCAAATCCAACTATCAAAGATTGCATCTCAAATTTATCCATAATAAATCCATCGAAGAAAAAAAAAAATAATAACTAAAAAATAGATCTTCGAGTTGCCCTTGAACTCTGCTCTAACCATAACTCTATCTTAATCATCTGTGCTGTTAAAATAACGGGGTGAGCTTGACAACCCAATAAGAAGGAATATATTAAGAGCACAATACAGAACAACAATCAAAATCATAGAGGTTTTAAAACAAACATTTTAGTTTGTCACAAAATATATTTTCTTAGTAAAACACTCTCACTTGATTTCTCTCTTTATCACTTTAGCCGGCATTGAGGGAAATAGGCTGTCACCGTCAATACTTCGAAAGGAAAAACAAGACCCCTTTAGAAATCACACAATCACACTGCCGTCATACCCTCTGTTACTATAATTTCCGTGGCTTAATGAAACACACTACCTCTTAGGTGGCAATTACTCTCTACAATACATGACATTCCATTTACCCTCAAACATTGTCACTTTCACACTTTCACAGAATCCCACTGTCACAAAATCACTTTTTATAAAATCACTTTCTTAGAAAACACATACATGCAAAAAGACAGGTAAAGTCTCCAAATAAGAATCAATATTAATATACATCATACAATAATATTCATCTCCAGTAATATCAATCACCTTCATAAACTCATGTCACACATAAACGCAATTCAAATAAGCATAGGTTAGTATATCTCAATGATGCAAGCATGCCTAAAATTATATCGTACAATCAAACCACACACCTATTGTAGTGTAATCCCAATATAATCCACTTACACAATCACATGGAATATTTTCAAGGCCTTAAGGACTATCGGGTGCTATATCTCCAATTTTACAAGTAAAGAGGTACTATTTTTTTTTCATGGTTGCGAAGAGGACGAAATTCCGAGCAAGATGGGAGTGTTCAATTGCAAGTACACATTCGTTTGGTCAACTGTACAAGTGATTATTCTTTTCAGGTCAGAAAAAGAATAATGGATCAGAACTGAACCGAGATGCAGAACCAGCCCATCTACAGTTGTCCCAAGGGTATAAGGAATATTCTAAATACCAACAAAGATCAATAGACCACATCCTTAAGTGATTGAAGATTCGTTTTTGGTAACAACAACTACCTAGCGTAGTTGGTGAGTTGTGGTGTGTAAAATCCCTTGCTGATTAGGTGGTCTCAAGTTCGACCTTCTTAGCTGTCATTTTGTTGAGTTTTTTTAGAAGATTTTCTCTCTCCTACTCATCACTTAAAGGAGGTGGGCCAAGATAGTTGTACGCAAGTTTGAAGAAGAGAGAAAAAATAGGAAAGAAGAAAAAAAGAAAAGAAAAGACAAGGGCATGGTTGGAATTTCTCATTAAAATAGAATATTGTCCAAATCCAAGCAAGAAAAATCGGCCGAAGGGGGGTTCTTAAGCAATAAGAGAGAGAAAAATAGAAAAAGGGAGAAAAAATAGGAAGAAGAATGCAAGAAAAATCATGGGAGATCTCTCTCAACGTGTTTTCTCTCTTCTCTCTCCTCCACTTCATCAACAAGATAAAAAAAAATTTTTTTTTTTAGAAGCTAAAATCGCTAGCTTCCCTCCCCCATTCTCTATATAATAGAATTAACACAAGGGGAGGAGACATTTCATTATTCTTCTTGGGGGTTTTTTTTTTTTTTAGTTGCTCTGTCTCTTTCTCTAGCTCTAGTTCTAGGTTTATGCTTTAAATACTTTTGTAGGTTCTTTTTATTCAATTAATGCAAGCACTTTTGTTTTTGATCAAGTCTTTTATTTTTATTGTTTAAGCAATTGAAGTTGTAATTTTCAAATTCTAGTTCTAGGCTTAGTTTTAGGTGACAAGAACAAGATATGAAGCATGTCTTTCAAGTTCAATTTTTTTTTTCTTCAGATTTATTTTCTCCAGTACTAGAAATTTCAGATTTGGTTTATTTTAGATCTGGTTTTTAGTACTGGTAATATCTCAAATCGAGCAAGTTTTCAGTTCAAGGGTTGAAGTTTAAGTAAGTAGGCTCCCTCAGTAGTCTTCTCTCCCCCCTCTCATTCCCTCTTCTGACTACCCTTTCTTTTTCTAATTTAGGATTTTAATTTTAGTCGTTACATTATTGCTATCCCTTTCTCCCCAAGGTTCATGGCTAGTGTATATGTTGGTTTTGCCCCTCCTAGACATAGAACCATAACTTATCGTTTTTATTTTAATTGTCTCCATTTCTCTAAAGCCAAGTAGAGTAACCCTTGTAAGAGTGACTCTCTGGTCAAGTAGGGAAGCTCATATTATGATGCATCCCTCGAACTAAGTAGAGAAACCTACTTGTGAGTCTCTCTCTAACTTTATTCTCTTTCTTTTACTTTATTTTTATTTTAGTATTTTTTTCCTTCATTACCTTTTAATTGCGTGGGGTATTTATTTTCAGTTATTTATTTATTTAATTTTAATTACATAGCTTGCGTTTTTAAATTCTTAGAGGATGAATGGTTAGGATGTTATTTTAGATACATATGATTAGGACGGTAATTAGAATCAGATCACAAGCATTAATCGGTTCACTTTTGCATTGTTAAAAGAAGCAAAAAAAAAAAAAAAAATAAAGTGGTTGCTCTCCTTGTGTTCGACCCGTAGCTACATTGATCCATACGCTTGCAGTTACATTTTAAAATCTCAAACAAGTTTTTGGCGCCGTTGCCGGGGAGACGGTTCCATATTATTTTTCACTTTCATGTGGTAAATCGGAGTGCTTTGTTTGCTTTGCTTTGTTTTTTCGTTTCTTTTATTGAATTCCTGAGAAGATCAACTTGCAATAATAGTTGTATCAGCGGAGGTCAGTATGCCTCATAGTATGATAAAGATAGGTTTCGCCCTATAGTAGTACCTCAGGAATTGACCTGAGTAACCCTAGATCCCTACCAGTAAGCTCCCAAAAAGCCAAAAAAAAAAAATCAAAAAAATCAAAAAAAAAAAAAATCATTAAAAAAAAAAGTTTTGCTATCTATTCTTTTGTGCTTGTCTTACTCTAGTTGTGGGTAGTTTTCTGTTGCATGAGTGTTAAGTGGGTACGTAAAACTAAGAATCGGTTAGAAAGAAGAAATCCAACAAGTAGTGACCCTATACATCTGCTCTCTTTAAACCCCTTCAATATGGGAGAACAATAGCAAAACCCTCCACCTAAATCTCTGAAAGATAGGTTCTACCCCTGCTAGAACAGCCCAACCTTCCTGCATAGTTCTACCACAAGCCCAGGGTAATAATTTTGAACTCAAATCTCAATACATTACTATGTTGCCCCACTTCCATGGGTTGACATCTGAGGATGCATACCTATTTATAAGGGAATTTGAAGAGGTATGTATTTAATTAAGATCCAACAACTTTCTGATGATGATGTTAAGCTTAGGTTTATCACTTTTGCATTAAAAGACCAAGCTAAGAAGTGGTTGTATAGGTTACCCACAAATTCCATAACCTTATGGGAACAGTTCACAGTTGTCTTCCTTAAGAAGTTTTTCCCAACTCACAAGACCAATAAGCTTAGAAGTGATATCCTTCAATTTAGGCAAAAGCCTAGTGAGTCCTTTTCCAAACTTATGGAGAGATTCAAGGATCTACTCTAAGAATGCCCTCACCATGGCCTAGACTTATGGCATTTATGTCAAATAATTTATGAGGGTATTGATTACCCAACTAAACAAATGATAGAGTCTATGTGCTCTGAGGGATTCACATCATTTACAGATGAAGAAAAAGCATGAGAATTCTTACTTGACTTGGCTGACAAAACTTGTGAGTGGGAATCAACTCAAGAGAGTGAAAGAACTATAGGAGGAAAATGATATTTTGTGGATGAGATAGTAGTCAAAGAAGCCCATTTGGATAGCCTAATCAAGAGGATTGAGGCTATTGTTCCTAGAGAGCCATCATCAGTCAATTTGATTAAGATTTGTGCTTGGTGCAAGTCCCCTGGACATGTCATAGAAGAATACCCCAATACCTCTGGGGGCCTTCTAATGATAGTGTTAATGCCTTATACCAGAATAATCCATATAGTAACACTTATATTCCAGGATGGAGAAATCACCCAAATTTCTCCTGGAATCAGGGCAACCAAGCAGGGCCTTCCAATTTTCATAATCAAGGTCAACCTGGACCCCAAAGGCCTCCCTTTGCACAACAATTTTTTTTCTAAAATACTTTTCCTAGGGCCCCTCTCCTATCATCTTATCAGCAACCCCCTGGGTTTACCAACACTAGAGAGGCAAGTAGAATAAGTGACTTGGAAAAAAATATGGCCCCCCTCATGACAAGCCATCAAAATCTTACGAGAGAACTCACCCAAGTTGTCTCAATTATGCGTGAGAGAGAGAGAAAGGAACTTTGCCCAGTCAACCAGAGCCTAACCCTAGGCATCATCAGTCTATTAGTTCACAAACACCAACTAATCCACCACTGAATATAGTACAAGGTTAGACCCAACAAGGGCCCTTTAATCAATGTAATGTTGTTTATGCCCTCAGGAGTGATAGAGAGTACCAACAGAGCGTTCCTAAATCTTCCTCATCTATTACTCTTGTTAACTCTCTTTCAGTTGAGGACATAAGTGTGCCTCTTGTTCCAGGTTTGTCTGATGAACCTAAATATTCTTTTAAAATTAAAGATGATTTGGTTGAGGAAACTAAAATGATTCTTCTGAGAAAGGGTAAATCCCTAACAATCTTTATGTTCCTCTTGTCCCATTTCCTAATCGCTTGGTAAACAAAAAGAAGATTGCTTCTATGGATAAAATTTTAGAAGACTTCAAAAAGGTAGAAGTGAACATCCATCTTTTGAATGCCATATCCTAGATCCCCACCTATGCAAAGGTACTAAAAGATTTGTGTACTCACAAACATATCACTAGTGTGCCTAAAAAAGTTTTCTTGGCATGTAACATTAGTTCCATAATTACTCAATCTATAGCAGCCAAGTATAAGGATCCAGGGAGCCCTGCCATATCTTGTGTCATAATAGGCAACACCTACATTAAGCATGCCTTACTTGACCTTGGTGCAAGTGTGAATCTTTTACCTTACTATGTGTACAAGCAACTAGGATAGGGAGAATTAAAAGCCACTGGAACTACTCTTCAGTTGGCAGATAGGTCTGTTAAGATTCCTAAAGGGATGGTTGAGGATGTCTTACTAAAGGTGGGAGAATTTATTTTTCCTTTTGATTTCATTGTGTTAGATACCAAGCCTTTCTTACCAAGGATGAGATCCTAAAAATTCTAGGAAGACCATTCTTAGCTACTAGTAATGCATTAATCAATTGCTGGAATGGTTTCCTAAGGTTATCTTTTGGCAACTAAATTATTGAGTTTAACATGTTTAGGATAGGTAAGCAACCACATATGAAAGAAAAGATCAATATGCTTAAGGATTTTCTGGATTTTTCTGATGGTTTAATTACCAACTTTGATATTGATTTTGATTCAAAATTCCAATAGTGTATGGATGAGTTGGATGATGATAGTGAAAATTTCTTTTCTGAAGTCTTGAGTCTTCACACACCTGTGGAACCCTTAGGACCCCTTTCCAATTCCATTCCCAAACCTTCTATAGTTGAGCCCCCTAAGCTAGTTCTTAAGGAGTTGCCTTCTAATTTGAGATATGCTTTCCTAAGGCCTGACCAGACTCTTCCTGTAATAATTTTTTCAAATTTGACTTCTAGCCAGGAAGAGGAGTTACTTAAAGTGTTAAAAGATAATAAGGAAGCCCTAGGTTGGACCATGACTGATATCAAGGGTATAAGCCATTCTATTGTGCAATATCATATACATCTTATAAAGGATTCCAAACCATCCACGGAACCCCAAAGAAGAGCTAACCTAGTGATGATGGAAGCCATTAAGAAAGATATCCTAAAGTGTTTGGATCATGGAATAATTTATCATATTTCTGACAGCCAATTGGTAAGCCTAATTCACGTAGTGCTTAAGAAGTCTGGGGTGACTGTAGTTCCCAGTGCCAATAATGAACTAATTTTAACTCGTGTCCAATGAGGGTGGAGAGTGTGCATAGACTATAGGAAACTTAATGTGACAACCTGGAAGGACCACTTCTCATTGCCATTCATTGACCATCGAGGTTAGCTGAACATGAATACTATTATTTTCTTGATAGATATTCCGGTTATAACCAGATCCCAATCGCTTTAGAGGATCAACATAAGACCACTTTTACATGCCCATATGGAACATTTGCTTACTGACGTATGCCCTTTGGGCTTTGCAATGCCCCTGCTATGTTCCAACGATACATGATGAGCATCTTTTCTGACATGATCGAAAAATTCTTAGAAGTATTTATGGATGACTTTTTAATTCATGAGAATTCCTATTCTGAATGTCTTCATCATCTTTCCCTAGTTTTGAAAAGATGCATATCTAAGAATTTGGTTTTGAATTGGAAAAAATACCATTTTATGGTTAAATCTGGTATTGTTTTAGGTCATGTAATATCCAAGGAGGGAATTAAGGTAGATAGAGCCAAAGTGGATTTAATTGATAATTTACCACCTCCTCAATCTATTAAAGACGTCCGGTCTTTTCTAGGGCATGCGGGCTTCTATAGAAGGTTTATTAAGAACTTTAGTCACTATGTTACTTGCCAAAGATCAAACTTTTGAGTTTTCTAAAGAGTGCTTAGAATCCTTTAAACAACATAATAAGGAGTTAACCAATGCACCCATTGTTCAACCACCTGTTTGGACTGAACCTTTTGAACTGATGTGTGATGCTCAGATTTTACCATAGGAGTGGTTTTGCGTCAAAGGATTAATAAGTTTTCCATTGTCATTTACTATGCTAGTAGGACCTAAAATGATGCACAAATCAATTATGCAACCATTGAAAAAGAATTTTTAACTGTTGTGTTTGCATTAGAAAAGTTTCGGTCTTACTTGGTTCACATGTGGTGGTGTATATTGATCATTCTGCTCTTAGATACCTAGTTCAAAAGAAGGATGCCAAAGCCCGTCTCATTAGGTGAGTTTTACTTTTACAAGAGTTTAATTTAGAAATTAAGGATAAGAAAGGAGTTGAAAACCTAGTTGTAGACTATTTATCCCGGCTTCCCAATTCGTTGACTGTCGATTCTCCAGTTAACGAGAACTTTCTAGATGAACAATTATTTACAATGTCCAGTGAACCATGGTTTGTTGATATTGTCAATTTCTTAGTTTCAGGTGTGACTCCGAATCACTGGTCCACCCAAGATAAATATAAGTTTCATTCTCAAGTTAAACATTTTTTATGAGATGATCCTTATTTGCTTAAGATATGTTCGGATTAGATTATTCGACGATGTGTTCCTAATCATGAGCAACATTCTATTATCTCTTTTTGCCATGATTATGCATGTGGTGGACACTTTGGACCTAAGAAGACTATCACAAAGGTTCTCTAATGTAGATTTTATTGGCTCACTCTTTTTAGAGTTGCTTTTGATTTTTACAAGGCTTATCCCACCTACTAGTCTTTTGGCCGTATCAATAAGAGGAACATGATGCCTCTCAACCTTATTTTGGTAGTTGAGATCTTTGATGTATGAAGCATTGATTTTATGTGACCATTCCCTAATTCCTTTGGGAATTTGTACATACTTCTGGCTGTTGATTATGTTTCTAAATGGATAGAGGTCATATCTTGTAAATTTAATGATCATAAAGTGGTGGTCCAGTTTCTCAAAGAGAACATTTTTTACCGCTTTGGTGCACCACGTGCAATAATTAGTGATAGGGGTACTCATTTTACAATCAACATTTTGAGACCTTAATGAAAAAGTATGGGATCACCCATAAGTTATCTACCCCTTATCACCCCCAAACTAGTGGCCAAATAGAGGTGTCTAATAGGCAAATCAAACAAATCTTAGAGAAAACTGTTAATCCGAACCATAAGGATTGGTCCCTTAGGCTCATTGATGCCTTATGGGCCCATCGGACTGCATTCAAGACCGACCTTGGTCAGCCTCCCTATCATTTGGTGTATGGGAAAGCTTGTCACTTACCAGTTGAGTTGAAACATAAGGCCTTTTGGGCTATCAAGAAGCTCAACTTTGATTTGTCTAATGCGGGAATTCACCGTAGGCTCCAACTATCTGAATTGGAGGAACTTAAGAATGATGCATATGAAAGTTCTAGAATATACAAGAAAAAGACCAAAGCTTTCCATGATAAGCACATTCTGTGCAAATCTTTTGCAATTGGTGATAAGGTCTTATTGTATAACTCTCGATTACATCTTTTCCCTGATAAGCTTAGATCCCGATGGGATGGCCCATTTATTTTTCATAATGTATATCTCTATGGGGATGTGGAGATTTTGAATCTAGGAACAGGGGTAATTTTGAAGGTTAATGGTCAGCGTTTGAAACAGTTCCTCGAGTTTTCTACTACTGGTAGTGAAGAGGTCATAGATCTTCATGAACCTCTTTACACTGATGACTAACTTTTAATCAGGTATGATCCCCTTGTATTGTCTTCACTTTTAATTCTTTCCATGCATTGAGGACATTACATGACTTAAGTGTGGGGAGGGAAACCAGTTTTTGCTTTGTCCACATTGTTTTGTTTGTTTGTTTTTTTTTTTTTTTTGAGCTTACCAGGGATGAAGTCCTACTTTGGCTTTTGGCAAATGATCATACCATTCGGTTACTTGATGTATGAAAATAAAAGTTTTGATTAAGGTACCCATTTTGAAAGTGTAAAAACCTTGTTGAGAAGAAAGAAACAAGCCTGTGTCTTAAGATGAGATTTTCTTTTGAAAAATAAGAGATCCTTGTTTTATGGTGTTGGACCAGATGTAAGTCTGTGGGTTCCTTGTACTTTTAATTTGGAGTTAAGACATTATTTTTAATTTGACATGAGTTGACAAATGCATAATTTTAAATGAAGTGTGAAATGCGGTATAAAGAAGAATAAGAGTTGATTCTCTTGAAACTAGACAGGGCATTGCGCCTCAGGAAGTGTGGTGTCTTGATCGAAATTCCTAGGGAGAAAACTTCTGAAAGAACTCTAGCATCATTGTCTTTGTGGGCATATGCAAAACGAGAAGCTATATAGTAACTTGGGTGCCTGGTATTTCTCCACCATGTCATTCATGCCAAAAGTAGTGGAGTAGAATAGAGTTTATTAAGCGAAAAATGGAGAAAAAAATGTGCAAATGTCATTATTGCTAGGTAACATATTTGATCAAAAACACTCCAACGCCTTAGTCATTGGTTTCTTATTTCCTCACAAGTGGTTTTGCCTTAAGATAAGGATGTTTTGGAAGAGACGAAGTGAGTTCTAAATTAAGAAATATGCTAGTGCCTAGAATTGATAAAGGGTAATAAAAGTTTAAGGGTGGGGGTCCCTTGTAAGAGGAATTATCTTTGCTCCGGATAGGTATGACCCATACCTTTAGCCAATGTTGAGATTTATTTGTTCTGAATTTTGGGTGTATATTCACTGCAAATATCCACGAGACACAACTCGTTCACTAGAGGTGACCTAGGGGTTTAAAGGCTTGTTGCACATGCTAAGTGCAACCGTGATTCCTACGAAAGTGAGTTAGGTTTTTTATTTTTACTCTTTTTGTTTTTGTTTTGCTCGAGGATTAGCAAAGTCTAAGTGTGGGGGAATTCTGATGAACACATTTATGTGTGAAATCTAGTGTAGTAAAACATGCATTTTACATATTTAGAATTGAGCTATCTTGGGTTTTACTCTCTTTTTGTAGGTTTTATATTTTCAAGGCCTTAAGGACTATCGGGTGTTATATCTCTAATTTTACAATAAAGAGATCCTATTTCTTTTCATGGTTGCGAAGAGGACGAAATTTTGAGCAAGATGGAAGTGTTCAATTGCAAGTACACATTCGTTTGATCAATCGTACAAGTGATTATTCTTTTTAGGTCAAAAAAAGAATAATGGATCAGAACTGAATCGAGATACAGAACCAACCCATCTGCAGTTGTCCCAAGGGTATAAGAAATATTTTAAATACCAATAAGGATCGATGGACCACATCTTTAAGTGATTGAAGATTCGTTTTAACAACTACCTAGCGTAGTTGGTGAGTTGTGGTGTGTAAAATCCCTTGCTTATTAGGAGGTCTCAAGTTCGAACCTCTTAGCTGCCATTTTGTTGAGGTTTTTTTTAGAAGATTTTCTCTCTCCTACTCATCACTTAAAGGAGGTGGGCCAAGATAGTTGAACGCAAGTTTGAAGAAGAGAGAAAAAATAGGAAAGAAGAAAAAAAGAAAAGAAAAGACAAGGGCATGGATGGAATTTTCTATTAAAATAGAATATTGTCCAAATTCAAGCAAGAAAAATCGTCCAAAGGGGGTTTCTTGTGCAAGAAGAGAGACAAGAAAAATCGTGGGAGATCTCTCTCCACACGTTTTCTTTCTTCTCTCTCCTCCACTTCATCAACAAGATAAAAAAAAAAAAATCTTTTCTTTTTAGAAGCTAAAATCGTTAGCTTCCCTCCCCCATTCTCTATATAATAGAATTAACACAAGGGGAGGAGACATTTCATTATTCTTCTAGGGTTTTTTTTTTTTTAGTTGCTCTATCTCTTTCTCTAGCTCTAGTTCTAGGTTTATGCTTTAAACATTTTTGTAAGTTTTTTTTATTCAATTAATGCAAGCACTTTTGTTTTTGATTTAGTCTTTTATTTTTGTTGTTTAAGCAATTTAAGTTGTGATTTTCAAGTTCTAGTTCTAGGCTTAGTTCTAGGTGATAAGAACAAGCTATGAAGCATGTCTTTCAAGTTCAATTTTTTTTTTCTTCAGATTTGTTTTCTCTAGTACTTGAAATTTCAGATTTGGTTTCTTTCAGATCTGGTTTTTAGTACTGGTAGTATCTAAAATTGAGCAAGTTTTCAGTTCAAGGGTTGAAGTTCAAGTAAGTAGGCTCCCTTAGTAGTCTTCTCTCCCCCCTCTCATTCCCTCTTCTGACTACCCTTTCTTTCTTAATTTAAGATTTTAATTTTAGTCATTACATTATTGCTATTCCTTTCCCCCCAAGGTTCATGGCTAGTGTATGTGTTGGCTTTGCCCCTCCTAGTCATAGAATCATAATTTTATTGTTTTTATTTTAATTGTCTCCATTTCTCTAAAACCAAGTAGAGTAACCCTTGTAAGAGTGACTCTCTGGTCAAGTAGGGAAGCTCATATTATGATGCATCCCTCGGGCTAAGTAGAAAAACCTACTTGTGAGTCTCTCTCTATCTCTATTCCCTTTCTTTTACTTTATTTTTATTTCAGCACTTTTTTTCCTTCATTACTTTTTAATTGCGTGGGGTGTTTATTTTTAGTTATTTATTTATTTAATTTTAATTGCGACATTTGCATCTTTAAATTCTCAGATAACGAATGGTTAGGATGTTATTTTAGATATATATGTTTAGGACGGTAGTTAGAATTAGATCACAACCATTAATTGGTTCACTTTCACATTATTAAAAAAGGCAAAAAAAAAAATAATAATAAAGTGGCTACTCTCCTTGTGTTCGACCCGTAGCTACACTGATCCGTACGCTTGCGGTTACATTTTAAATCCTAACAAACACATGATCACAATTAGATCACCATATATCAATAAGTATAATGCGAAACATTATAATAAAGTATATCGCATTCAATAACTAACATACCTCATAAAACACAAGCTAAACATACCACACCTGGTGTACCACTACAATCCACTTACCTCGGCCTGCATGCCTCCTACTTCCACGCTTTGAGCTTTGAATGCTCAAATCAAACACCACTTGCAATTAGGTCTGCATCCCATTAAACTCTTAGTTCAAAACTAATTCAATATCTCATTGTTCCCAAAAGTCAACCCTCTTAGATAGAAGTAAAACTTTAGGAATCAATCCCCCATGACATGCGCCTTCGCCCTTTAGAAGATGAGAATGATCGGTTGAGTGATTAAATAGAAAAATTTTAGCTTAGGGCAAAATTTCCAGATTATCAATCCGTTAGTCAGGTGCTCCCCAAATTTTGATTATAACTTCCCCTATGGTAGTTTACTAACCCTCAAAAGATGAGTAATTAAAGAAATATAGATTCAGATCTCATAATTTTACAGATTTCATTAATAGACAAGAACAGAATTTGAAATAATAGATATCTCACGATCCGAAAGTCAGAATTGTCTCAGTTTTGAATAAAGTTCTAATCTAGGGATGATGAAAATGTGCTCAAAATTTTAGATCGATCGGATGGATGAATTGCTTAATCTAGAAAAGTGTCCTATATCCAACCTCCTAGAAAATAAAATCTTAAGTGAAGAACTTAAAGAACTATACTTACTTGTTGATGGCAAAAATTAGAAATTGAATAGAGAGAAGAACCAGCAATGGTAATGAGAGAACACAGTAGCTCATAGAAAAGACTATCAATCGGATCAAACATCGATTTGATCATCTTGACCAAACATAGAAATATTAGGAAGCCTTCACAGATGAAGATAAGCAGTAACAACAATAATCTTCACTGATAAAATTCATGTGCAATACGTGACCCCCTTATAAAACTTATATAGAAAGCTCAAAAATAGGATTAGACACTAAAAAGGAAATACCTAACTCAATCCTCAACTAATATGATATTTAAATTGACAAAGAAACTGCAATAACAAAAGAAATAAACTTAAAACATGAGTGGACTTATAGATTCTTAATCTAGTCCAAATAATATTAATAATAAGTAAAATAAAGAAATAAAGACTCTTATTTGACTAATTTTGTATTTTTAGCTCATAGCCATATTATAGGCATATAAAAGTGGCTCATCACAAAGAAAACCCTTGGAAATAAAGTCCCAACACATATAACCCATTCCAATGCTAATTTTACTAAAATAAGCCCATAGATATAATAGATCAGATTCACCACACTTTTTAGAATTATAAGATTTGAAAAAATCTCTCACTAACTTAAGTCATAACCTAGTGTCTAACACTTAATTTAAGTGGCAAAACAAATCTTTGATGACATTAAAGAATAAAAATATCTTAAAGTTCCAAACTTTAGTGCATTACATTGGGTTACCTAATGGAACTCGCCAATGCTCTCAATTCATTGTCTCTGCTAGAGAAAATGTTGTAGCTATTGTGCGTGAGGCTGAATCTGAAGAAAATAGAGCCCTAAAATGATGTAAAAAGAATAAAAATCATGTACAAACAATCACACAATAATCATAAAATACGTCCACAGTGGGATGAGATTATACTTTATTATCAAGGGAGAATAGGGTTATAGCCACTCATCCTCAAACCTCTTTCAAATTGCTTTGGAAAAGAATCCTTACTATAAATATATGGCTAACCGTATACAAAAACCATATAGTTCCTGAATATTTTCCATAGGGGTTATGTTACACCCGTGCCCTAATCCGGTCTAATTTGAACTGTTGTGACAGGCCTCAGATCGGAGATCGAAAGTACGATCGAGTTTTGGCTCACGATTGCGCATTACTAAAGGGGTAGAGATGACCCCACATGTTCGTGCATCACGTGTCTATCTAACTGGGGGGGATTGGTACCTTCTGATCCTGGACGGTAAGTGACCCAACTCCCCACACTTGATTTTCGACATGCATCAAAATTACCGAAAAGCCTTGAGCATGTCTGAGGGCAACCACCAGTGCAAGACCAACCATGGGACAGCAAGCTGTCTTGACCACCGAAAACAAGCCACCGGAAGCAGCCTGGGCCTGAATTCGGTGCCTATTTTCGATGGGTTAAAAGGCTACTGTCAAGGTTCCAATGCCCGTGGTTCCCGCCACACACATTGTAAATGACTCCAAATGATCCAAAATCATCCTTCACACCTTCCTTGTGATGTGGGCACCTTGTGGACCTAAATGTGTGGGTCCTCGTGCCTCGAAACTCATTTTAACCCGATTGGTTCAAAAGAGGCCCAAACCAAATAGACTCTAAGGCCCACTTAAGTTATAAGTTGGGAAATGAATGAATCCTCATTTCCCTTGTGCCCAATGTAGGAGAGGAGAGAAAGAGGAGAGGAAGGAAGAAGAAGAGGAAGAAGGAGAAGGTTGAAGGTTGAAGGTTGAAGGCCTACCTTGGTGCCGGCTGCCGCCTTGTTGTCGGAATCGTTATTGGAGGTAAGTACAACCTCCCATACCACACTCTCTCTTCATTTTGACCTAGAAAAAGCTAGGTATGGATGGAATCTTGGTGTACACACCATGTTAAGGTTGTAGGATGAGTGTTCTATCCTCCCAGTGTTGTTACCGAGCTCGAACCAAGCCTAGTGAGCTCCGATAACATGGAATGCTAAAAGACCAACTAGGGTTTTGATCATTCGATCGATGTATCTTCCAAATGGCTCAGTGGAATTGGAATTTTCTTGGCTTAGAATGATGCTAGGAACATCCCCTACAAACTCCATAGAACAAATCCTGGCAATCGGGCCTGAGCTGAAAAGCCCCAAATTAGTTGGACTGACCTGAACCACCACTAGAAATAGCCCACCGAATCCACTGGGTCTGTTTCTGGTGGTATATTTCCAGTGGACATGGAGCCTTTTGCGCTCTCTATCACCTCCATCAAAAATAGGTCTGATATTTTTGGTGGAATGCCCTGTTTCTGGTGGTTGTTTTCAGTGATATTACTGTCATTGGGAGACAGTGTCTGTACATTTTGGGGGTGACTTGTGTAGGTCCCTCCAGATGTTCCCGATGTGTACTGATGTACGATTCTCTTTGTGTCTAGGATAGTGACAAGCACGTGCCCCGAAGTTGAAATTGATTGGATTGATCGGTGGCCTTACTTGAACCCTAAAACAAACAGAGATCAACAAGGTGAGGGATAGACTGTGTTTATTTTTAGAATATTTATTATTTATTAAATTGCTCACATACTTAGAATTATGCTTTTAATTGTAATTTTCATTTTACGATAATGATATGAATTGTATGGAGATGTATGACGGGATCCGGTGTGGTCGAGGTGGTACCGATATCGTGATTGTCTTGTGTTTGGTTGTGTGTGTGTGAGACGAAATCCGACATGGCCGAGGTGGTACTGGTGCCTTGATTGCCATATGTATGTTGCATTTATGCATTAGTTATGTGCATTAGAGTTAATTATAGTCGTAGGTTATACTTTGTGGCCAAGGTCTCGCTGATATCGTTTACCCTAGGACTGTATTTGGAAATGGATTCGCTTCATGGCTGAGGTCTTGACGGTGTTGCGTAGTCCATACTCAACTGTTATTTGCATGCTAGATTAGGTAAACGATATCGAGTTTCACTTTGTGGCCAAGTTCTCTCTGGTATTTTGTGCCCTAGACTGTATTTGGAGATAGATTACACTTCGTGGCCGAGGTCTCTCCAGTATCATGTAATCGATACTAACTATATCATTATAAAGGTATGTAGTATATATATGGTTAGGTATCACTCCCTATTCTATGCACCCTTGCCAACAAAGGTTGAGGTGTTGGATAACCCATTGTGGTATATTTGATGTGCCTTTTCGAAGTGCCACTCTAGTGGTACGATGTGATTGTTGCCGGAGGTGGGAACCTGTCCGGCGTGGCCGATGTGTTACCGGTGTCGTGACTGCCAGGAGGGGTTATTAGGGGTTTGCTAGGTGACCCATGGATGCATACGGGGACCGATAGGCTTCTAATCATGGCTAGGGTTTGTATTACTGCACAATTGATGTCATTTTCGAGACGAGGGATACAACCTAATACGTCGTTGTAGCATTTACTAGACTTAGTTTGTATTGTTAGGTGGATAATAAATAAATGAACTGCATCAGGAGCATCATGAACTATGTATTTAATTTTCACTATCATGCATCATAAATTATTATTGCTATTGACTTGCTTGGATGTACTTGACCCCACCCCTCACTGAGTGAGTTGGAAAGCTCACCCCACGTATACACCCCTTTTTAGATGATGATACAGGTATCGTGGTGCCAATGGTTGGTGACCCAGTATCTTCTGGGTCAGAGTATGATGTGAGCGATTGATGGATGCCAGAAGCAGAGGAGCACGATCAGGACTGTGCTTGCGATCACTGTGCTTACGCTGCACCATGAGAGTGTACATTATATTTTGATACTTTTGGGTATAACTGTGAATTTTATATTATTTTTTTTGAGATTATATCATACGTCATGGATGAATGTAACAGAATAACTTGGTTATCGCTATTATATTATCATTAGACGTTTTCCCTATTTTTATTTATGATTCCGCTGCTTATGTTGGTTTGTGATGTGAGATTGTGAAAATATTAAGGTATTGCTATCAAAGATCCTGGTGGGTTGTAAGACAGGTACATGTCTTACTCACACCGCCGGTATTCCTAATGGTAAGTTGGGTCTATTGGGAGTGGGGTGTGACAGGTTATTACCCCAAAACTCTCACATTGATTTGCTTGTTCGTCGAGGCCTTGCCAGTGACTATGAAAACACCTAAGGTGAGCCAATTCCTCTATTCCTTGAGGCATATATCCACTTAATGGACTTTTAGAATCAGCCCACTTATGCAAGAAACGGAATACAAGACATCGTACCCCCAACAAAATCTCTTATAATTGAAAAACTTGTCGATGTTCTTGAAGACTTCAAGATGGTATAGATTGTGAAGAGTAACTTGAAAAAGGCTAAAGGAAAGATTGCAAACCAATGCAGTCATGCAAGTTTTGGTCTTTACAGGAAGCTCCTTCACAAAGTGCCAAAAGCTGTGAATAGGTGGGTGATGAGTGGACAAGTTAAGGTCGTTTTGAAGATTAAGAGTGTGGAAGAGCTGCTGGATCAGTAGAAAAGAGAAAAATCACTCAATCTACTAACCCATATTAAAGTTGATGCTGAGAGGACACCGATTGCACTGTGTTGTAGGGGGAATAATTCTACATCGGTGAGTGAAGGGAGAAACTTGTGACTCATAAGTAGGGTCTAACCCCTTCCATGTAAGACGCATTTTAAAAACCGTAAGGGTGCTAATCAACCTCCAAGCATTGGATCAAGATGCCCAAAGCAGACAATACTATATGGATGCGATGTGGATCCCGACCTCATCATTTGATACTGTCCATGTAGATATTGTCCACTTTGGGCGTCTTAATTTGAGGGATTGAGGCTAATTTGTTCCCGTACAATTTTCAAAACGCGTCTTGTATGGAAGGAGGGGTTGGCCCCTACTTATAAGTCACGAGTTTCTCCCTTCGCTCACCAATGTGGGATATTCCCCCAGCAACGCATTGAATTCCGAACGGTGATATATGGCTCTCTATATTTTAGACTTGAAGGCTTCAGAAGGGAAGGTTCTATTGGAAGGTACTCATTTCTGAGAAGGAAACGGTTGTCGTTTCTTTTGTTTCAATCTTGGATTCACTGGGGTATTTGTTCTTTAGATTCGAGAGTGCAATAACTTGATAATAATCCTGCTACATTTGCATTTAAACACCCCAAGAAGGGAAGGTTCTATTGGGATTCATTAGCAATGTTGCAACTTGGAGAGCTTCCATGAATCATCACCATATTAAATTTGATAGTTCAAGTGCATTTGGATACCCCTCCATATCAGCCATCATATTATATTTAATGGGTTTAATCTTATTGCATTTTGGCCTCTGTTTTTGCAAATGATTCCTTATTCATCATATTAGATTTGATAGGTGAAATCAATTTGTTCTTTGGCCTCTGTTTCTGCACATTGTTCCTTGGTCATGTGGCAACCGGAATTGAAAATTGAAATCGAATAAGTTAAATCGAACCGAATTTGATTCTCAATTTAGTTCTAGATCCAACATAGGAATCGAAATTGAACCCAGGATACTAGTATATTATAATACTAACATATTATATCATATTATATTAATATATTATAATAATAATTTGTTATAGTATATATTACTAATGGTAGGATTAGATCTTATAGTACTACTTACTATATTACAATATTATAGTATAATGTATTATATTATATGGTGTATATTATAGGATATAAACCGTGTATAGGAACCGGAGCCTAATAGTACCAAACCGAGCAAGTTTGGTTTGAGTATCGAATTTCAAAACTGAATTAGCATTTGATTTGGTTCTGGATCACACCAACATTCTTTGAAACCAATTTACACCCAATGGTCTCCAGAGTTTCAATTTTGAATTTGAGCATAACAATTTGTTTTTGCGCATGGTTCCTTAGCCCCCATCTAAAAATAAAGTTTAATTAAATGTTCGTACATGATGACTCATGGACATCATATTAACGCAGTTTTCATAATTATTATCAGCATTCTTAGTCTTCTTTTTTTTTTTTTTTGGTAGAACCCATATTTCTTATCCAATAGTGTGATTTAATTATGGGGTTCTACTACTCAAAAAAAAAAAAAAATTAAATATGGGTAATTATATAGGTGAGATGTTACGGTGGCATTTTTGTTAATTGCCTACAATTATTGGTCTAGTGCTAGTATATTAGAGGTAATGGCAATTTTTTTAAATATTTAAGTGAAAATGAAATTTAGTAAATGTAGATGAATATTGGAAGCGATTTCATTAAATTGCCTGCCAAACATCATTCTGTTTTTATTTATTTATTTCAGAAGCACTCCTTTAGCCAAGTTACAAAACACCAATCTACTCCCCGTAATTACTCTTTGTAAGCAGAATAAAAAAAGTACTTATGGGTCAAAAACACTTTCTATGAGAAGAGTTATTACCAAACACAATCTCAATGATCCAAATTCTTCAAAGAGGTCTGAACAATTTTCAAGTTGTACAACTTGGATTGGAATTGAACGGACCCGTTACTTTGCTTATGACTTGAACAAATGGGTCGGGTTGGTTCAAACTTTATGTGTGGTTTGAAATATACTACAACTCGAAGTATGTTGATGGATGACAGAATCACTCAAAAGATTTGTAATTAAACCTAGTCCCACCATTGACCCCATCAGTATCCAGAGTCCAGACCACAAACTAATGGGTGAACAAGAGCTTCAACTTTCAACCCTTGTAATGGGCTAAAAATGGAACTGGCCTCTAACTGGTTGGATATGGGCAGCTTAATTTTGCTAACTTCTAGTTTTCTTGTCCATACTGGCCCATCACAAAGGTTGCTGAACTGAAGTCTAGATCGTAGAATTCCTTCTTTTAATTAAGGCAAGACTCAAACAAGTATAGGTCATCAACCAGGATTAATTAACATATAATTAATTTTTTAGGAATTGGAAGCAACAATCTTTGCGATGTGAACATGATGATCTCATATACTTAGGAAAGAAAAAACTTCTTATACCACCTCTATAATCAGCCCGAATTCCATGTTGTAAAGTTTAAAGAAGAGGGAGTGTCTGGATATTCTTGCTTACCCTGGAATTGGGTAGCGATATATATATATATATATATATATCATACTATTATATAAAAGCACGAAGTGGCAAATCTTTCATTGGACTATTTTACCCTTTTTTATTTAAATACTATATAATTAATTTCATAATTTTAGTTTCCTTTTTATTCTAAAACTCTCCCTCCTTCTCACTCCCTCCCACTCTCACACGTTTCCCTTCTCCCAATTTTTGCTCCTTTCTTTTCTTCTTATACCATGGAGGCTTTCTGACACTTGTTACTCATCTTGGGCTCGCTTTTCCTTCTTCTGAAGTAGTTTCTTAACAATCCATGAAGCTAGGAGGAAGGAGAGATGAAGAAGAACTGTGGAACCACGTACTAGCCTTGTTTATGACGCAGGTAGCATGGATTTTGATCCTCAAGAGTTCTTGATATTTCTGTCGGATCCAAGTCTTCAGAAAAATACTGGGGTTGTATCTGAACATGAGTCTCCTTCGTCTTTTTTCATTGGTTTACTCAAACAATTTTGTATTTTTAGGATCTTCAATCGTGCCTGCTATTCCCTTGGGAGCTGCAACTATCTGGGTCCTTATGTACTTCCTGATTTTGTTTCCCATCCATTCTGAATCATTGCAAGATTAAAGAATTGTAGAAGTTCTCAATCCATGCTACAGGGCATCGTAACACGCGGCTTCTTCTTCTCCCTATGGAAATGTCCAATAAAGAGAAAAACTAGTCGCTATATGTCCAAAAGTTAGTGTTTATGTCTGCTGTATTTTCATTCTTGCTTCATAAATAGTGTTTTCATCCATATTTGGTTTAATATATGAAGTCTTCATTGGTATCCAAGTGTATATCTCTATTCTGCTTTGTTATTATACATATGTTATTTAATTTATAAATTCAGAGGACAACAATCTTTGATGATTCTAGCTTGATTTTTCAGTCGACCAATATCAATATCAGTTTCTCCATTTGTGATTGCTTTTCTGTGCTAGTTTCTTTAAAACTCCTCCCACTTTCTTTTAAACTCACTCCTCTTTCTTTTAACCTTTTCTCCCCCAAACTCTCCAATTGTCCACAATCTCTCCTCCACTAAAACATTCCTTTTTCTTCTCAAACTAATTCTCTCCCTCCACTTACATTTTTTTGCTTTGTCCGTCTCTCCCTCCCACTTCCTTTTTCTTCTCAGACTCTTTCTCTATTTTGGAATAAAAGCATAACAAACATAAGATCTCTCCTACATTGGAATCAAGAAAATCTCAGCTCATTCTGATCGAGTGTAGCAGTCGGTTAAGGATTTCCCAATCGAATGTCATCTCTGCTCTCAAAGGTTTTGATTATTGGCTGCTCTTAATTCCTCTTTCTTCTATTATTTTCTTGAAACAGTGTTTTCTGTGTACATTGAAAACCGATTGAAAAATGAAACATTAAGATCTATTTGTTTATGCAAATATTTATTAGTTTAAGCTTATAGGAATGGTTCAACATTGCAGCTAACCCCATGTATGTTGGAAGTGGGTCACACCATACAAGTAATTGTTTTTCTTTTTATCCTTGTTAATTAAATATTTGGTTGTTTAGTGATGATATCATTCCCCCTGATAAAGAAATCTACCTTCTAATAGTACTTTAAGATGGGTTGTCCATTAATTCTTATTATCAATATTTGTTTCCTCTGAAACTTTGAACTCAAGACAGATGAAGATATTGGATCAGTGGCTTTCATATGTGTATGTATGACATTAAAAATCATGTAACTGTGGCTTCCTTCTATAGAAAACCCTAAAGAGGTCATAAAAAATCCTCTTTCTAACTTCATTTCTATTGCTTAGGGGTCATAAATGATGTGCTGTAAAGGCTAGAAGAATTAGATTTTTTTAGACACACACTACAGTAAGTTCTATTTGTATCTATTCCAGAGTCTGTTTATTGAAAGTACAAAAAAAAAAAAAGATGGATAATAATAGATTCCAATTTTTTTTATATTCAAAGATGATACACAGAAGAAAACCTCAAAGGAAGTAAACAAAAATACTAACTTTGATACAAACAGAGAGCTAGCCATTCTGTTCACTTATTTCTTCAGGTAATTTGTATGCCCCTACGCTTTTGTTTTTTCCTCCAACCTTTATTTTACTTTTATAGATTTTATAAGAGATTTCTAATCGGTTTATTTCCCCTATCTTATTCTCCCTCTCCGTGAATCAATTTTGAGGGATTGTAATAGTCCCACAGACATGAATTAGCTTACTTTTATATTGAAATAGGTGAATGTGACTGACACAACCGACACTGAAAGATTAATTTTCCATTGCATTTGCTTACTCATACCTCATAGAAGAAACAAAACATTGCAACTACACAACATGAGATGGATGTCTCAATCCCTAATGGTAGTGAGAGATTAAGCAGGGAGATTTGGAGATAAAAGATGAAACTCCTAAAAAAATAAGGTTTCTCAAACATAATTCAAAAGAAACAAAGGCATTTTGTGTTTTGCACCCAAAAAGTTAAATTTCCTGTTTTATTCATAATAAGCTTACAAACCCATCTCTAGGCACTAACATGTTAACCTTGACTTCACTCAATCAGAGTCTTTCTGTCACATACTCACACACAGCTGGAATGGGAAAGCAATTTGGTTAGTATAGTAGACAATCAAGGAACTCTACCACCAATTAAGCAAGCAGGTATCTCCATGGAAATGATACCATCGTTTGTGCTTCAACCTCCAGTAGCTGACATTTAAAAATGACATCATCATTTGTATATGTAACAATAGAAACTCAAGAAGTGGCTATTGTAACTCCTCCAGTAGATGACACTAAAGTGAGCTAAAGTTTCTCCTCCCACCACCCCTACCCCTTAAATTCAAATCTATACCTTGACATATGGATACTGGAGTAGTGAATTCTTTTTAACTGTTTTAAGTGAATTTCTTTGTGAATCTATTGGAACTCTTCCACTCTATTTTTGTGGCATATGGTTTCCTTTCAATTACATTATGGTATCATCTACATTCCCTTCCTTTCATCTTCTCTACTTTCATTTATTTGATTTTTCTCTATAAGTTTTAGCAACTTATTCTTTTTAGAAATTGTTGATATTCTACTTATGATGCACTCAACATAAAGATATTGAACCTTTGATTCTGAATGGCTTATCACCATGTCTGTTTCAATATTCTTTTCTATAAATCTATTTTTGTATGTTAGTTTTGATCATTAACGAATGGTACAAGCAGATTGATGCTAGAACTTGTTTCAATTTTTCTAGGTGGTGGCTTAGATGAAGTAACAATTGGATTAGTAACTACAAAAAAAAAAAAGTTTCTTTTTCTAAGGTAGTTTTTTTCTGCCGCTAAACCTATTAAAAAGCCCTTACTACCTTTAGGGGCAGTTTTTTTAACCGCCGGATAACCCTCACTAAATGTGGTGCCACTATTGCTTTGGGGCGGTTTTTTGTGAAACATTAAAAGCATGCTTACAAGTTTAGCACAACACATTAACTCAATTACCCAATAAAACTAATTAACTCACCAATTTCAGCAAAAACCCAATCTATATCACAAGCCTCTCTTTTTCACATAAAAAAAAGAAGAGGAATAGAAATTTTGAATCAAAGTGAACTCCATATTACATAGAATCTAAAACCTCACTTAAAAATGTTTCGTCAATGTGCATTTGCACGTTTGTTTTTGCTAGTATATATATATATATATAAATATAATATAATATAATATAATTCTGTTACAATAAGATAAACATTTGTTTTTATACAATTTGAATTTGAAATGGATATAACAGAAAGATAAGGTTTGTTGTTGAAAAGTCAAACAAAATTTAAAATTTGAATGATGTAACAAATTCCTTAACATCCCCCCGCAAGTTGAAAATGGTTGCTTGCAAATCTTGAACTTGTCACGTAAGAGTAGAAAACGGCTTGTAGCGTGTTTTGTAAAAATATTAGCCACTTGATCCCGTGTTGAGATGAATTTGACAAGCAATTAACCGTGCACTACTAAATGTCGAACGAAGTGAAAATCAACTTTGATATGTTTAGTATGCGCATAAAATATTGGATTTTCCGTAAGATAAGTTGCACCCAAGTTATCACACCATACACTACAAGAAAAAAGGGTTTTTGGGACGGAAATTATCTGTCCCAAATACTAAAATAGTGTCGCTAATACCTATTAGGGACAGTATAAATTTCCATTCCAAAACTGTCGTTACAACGGCCGTCGCATAATTTAAGAGACGGAAATTTTTTTCCGTCTCTAAGTGGTTAATTGCGACAAATTTTGAGGCGGAAACTAACCGTTGCAAATAGAAACTAAAGCGATGGAAAAATCTGTCACAAATATTGTGTTAGCCAGGTAACTTAGCGACAATATATTTCTGTCTCTATAACTAAAGGATTATTTGCCACCCTTACTTACCGTCGTAAACTATTAAAAAACTATGTCATTGGAGGCAGATAAATGCCGTCTCAAATAAGAAAGTTGTTTATCATTTGAGATAGATTTTTACTGTCCTTAATAGTTTCCTCCTCATAGAGACAGATAACTGCCGTCTCAAATAAGAAAGGTGTTTATCATTTGAGACAGATTTTTATTGTCCTTAATAGTTTCCTCCTTATAGAGACAGATTACTTCCGTCTCAATTAGTAAAAGCTTTTTAAATACTTTATCATTTGGGACAAATTTTTTCTGTCTTGAATAATGTCCACCTTATAAAGACATATAATTTCCGTTGCAAATAAGAAAAGTTTTATGCTTTTAGAGACGGAATTTTTCCGTCTCTAAAAATCATGTAGGAAAAAAAAAATTTCATTTTGCTGGCATGCATAATATAATGACCCTGTTCTTACACATTACTAGGTTACACATTACTAGATCTAACCAGACAACAGTTAATAATTATATCATCCAAAAGTATTAACATGAAAGAAATCCATACAAAGACTTAATATTTACATAATCATCAAATAAAACTAATATTTCAGAGAAATTATTCTAAACATACAATCTAAGTGGTTGTCTATGCCCATTCCATCATCAAAGCTCCCCTTGGCAGCAACCTCTTTCCTCCAAACTTTCTTATTGGTTTGTTGCTCTTACCTACGCTGCAAATTGGAACATTTCCACAAATAATTAGCTAATATTTTTGTCATGGTTATTTATAGTGAAGGATGAATAGAATGCTTTTTGCAGACCATCAAATCACCTGATGTGTAATTTGGTTTGAAACTAGAACTATAAGCTCCATTATGGACTGCAACAAAGATAAAAGTTATGTTAGTATTTAAAATAAGTATTTTTGAAAGAGTACAACAGGATGAACTATATGTTTAACCTTCTTTAGTTCTTCACGACTTTGCCTTTCGAAAGGACCTACTGAAAACAAAATGATTCAAACTGATCAAGCACAACACCAGTTGCTGGAAATTCTACTTGACAAAATGGCAAAAGAAAAACCCAAGATATATTAAGTATTAAGTAAATGGAAGAGGGTAGTATAATTTTAAATTTAAATAATCAAAGCAACTGTTCCATATGAAAGTTCAGGCAGAAACGGGTTAACGACAAATTGTAGAAAAAAAATAGATAGTCATAATGTCTTCAAAATCAAATATTTCAATTCAAAATTGGATAGTAAACCTGCACCATGACCCACAACAGAATTACACGTGGTGCCCTATGTGTTTACAAAGGTTCTTCATCCATTTAAAAAAAAAATCTAGCAACATAAGATATAAGAAGTTGAACTGTTTTATGAAGTTATTGGATATGAGCCTTATTAAAGAAAATATTAAAAATGAAATGAGAATAGCAAAAACCCTGATAGTTGGTACTGAATCTGGGTAATGTCAAGAAAAAAAAAACAAAAAATAAAAAATTGTAAACAACATTCAAGTAGCCAATGGAAAGCTCCAAAACGCGATAATAGAAGGAGAGAATCAAAAGGTGATAAAAGTAGAGAATAACACACCATTGCAAGCAAAGTCTTAAGAGGGGAAAGAAAAAGTAAAGAAGAATGAATGAAAGAAAGGATAAATGATTTCAAGGCAATAAATCAATAAGAAACCACATTAGCTTACAATTATTCAATAGGGAACTTTGACACCTCTAAGATGAAGACTCATAGCAACATACGACTCCAACATGACATGCACTCTCCTTGAGTTGAACCATTCATGTAAAGCTAGATTACTTCTTAGGAAGTTCTATTAACATAAATAAAAACTCCACTCTTAGCGAGCATAGGTATATTAGCAAGGTATTAGAGAAAAGAGTTTCACCATCATTAATTACATGGTTGAGATGAGACAACCAAATCATTTGCATGGAATGAAATAAGAAGCTGTACTCTATATCCAAAGAATTCCTTCATCCTAACTATTGTACCCATCAACTTACTCTCGATCAACTATATATCACTCAACAAAGGAGTTAATTAGAGAGAGAGAGAGAGAGAGAGAGAATTTTAAAATCCATCCCTTGATCAAAATTACAGTTGATGCAGAGTTTTTAAGAATCGGATTCAGCCATGACCAATCCAGATTCTCCCCGATCCAATTCAAGCCAATCCTTTACTGGAAAACCTTGGATACCTGGAAAATGACAATCCAAGGCCTATCCAAATCAGAATCTGCCATGACTGACCATCTAGGTTTTTAAACCTGGGTTAAAGGAAACACTCTTCCCCCATCCCCCCCAAAAATAAATAATAAAGTATCCAATATTATTGAGAATGATTAGGGCCTTATTGTCTATACCTGAAGATCCAAATGCACGTGGGGCATTTGTAATGGGGCAAAGAAAGATACATGGATTTGGATTCATACTTGATAAAAGGAGAGAAGAAACATATAAGTTTAAACTAATTTGCATGACATTATTCATTTGAAACATTCGTTTGTATATATGTCCAATCCATCTTCCCCCCTCCCCACCTTTCCGTACAAAGTGACGAGATCATCAATCAAAGCAAAAGGATATACTGCAAATAGTACCTGGATGACTTCGCATCTTTATACTGTCATTGTCGTATTCATTAGCATCAACACTGGCTCCAAATGACTACCTACAACATTTTTGTAAGCCTGCCCTATTGGATGAACCAAGTACTATGCCCCATAAGACTCTTCCTGCTATAGAAAAAAATTTCATGTCAATCATAGAGGAGGATAAAAATCAGCATTCCCCTAATGTAAGATAAGGACATTGATAATCTGATACAGATCACAAAGATAGCTTCTCTAAAAAGTACTAAAGAAGAAGCAAGAAAACATTGAGTCAACAACTCACGAGTTAACTCAGTTTAAGGGTGATCTGGGTCATCACCTACAAAACCATAATTGATGGACTTGTTTAGGAATAGTTTTCTCTAACTTTATTGCATGTTTATTCATTCCTTTGTAAAAGCTGAGTTTTTATTTTTATTGGCCTTTGCTACTTCTATATTATAATGTAAGGGCTAATTAACCCTCTCCCATCGATTTTTACTATGTAGAAAGTATGCCATTACTGCTCAATACTCTATGAGAGTCAGATTAATAGTTGTGGGATGTAGTTGCTGCCTGATGGGATGCTATGTGGGTCAGTGGGATGCTAATCAAGGCTAGGGTGTGAATCTCAAGTCATATTGTTCTTGTATCTTCACCTTCACTGTTTAATTCCTGCAACAAGTTAGTTCTTAACCTAAGTTCATGTGCATGCTATAAATCTGAAACCTTCATTTTCTTACCTGTTACTATTGACAGTTTAATTCTGATTTCATATTGTTCAATCAGGTTCTACCCTACAATTGTATGATTTCAAATTTTGAATCTGATCTCTTAGCATCTGATTCCTATTGTTACTAGGCTTGCTGGTCTTCTTACTTTTATTCTCTGTTTTCTAGTTTACATCAGTAAATTTTGTTGTCCATAATATCTCAGATTACTCTTCAATCCTATTCTATATTCTATTAACTGTCGCTACTGCATCTGAGTGAGTTTATTTACTGATCAGAAATCACTTAGTTAATTACTAACATCAATTCTTGTTTTTAGAAGTCCTATTTCAAGCAGGATTCTTCTGAAACTCGAGATCAGACCCTTGGTTCAAGTTCAACTTTTAAAATTTTATTCCTATATTTGATTCAAATATGAGATGCAGATTACTGTTTATCACTTATTCTTAATTCTGGTCAATATTCATTCATTGGGCTTCTGGTTTTCAAATGAGTTTCTGAACCTAATCTTTAGGCTTCTAGAAACCCATCTTAATTATAACAACAAAAGAAATATGAACTCATATCTATCAATTTCTGGATTAAAGTCCACGTTATCTCAAATCCTCAACGTATCTTGTAAGTTTAAGCTCGAAAGTATTACACCAATCTTCATCCATTTCCCTTTTAATTGGACATAATCATATCTGTTCAATCAAATCCTATGTAAGAGTTAACACAGAGAAGGCAAAATTCAATGGAAGACTTACAGTGTCTGCAACTCAGAGAGGAATTGTATGTTTCCTGAAAACTGACCTTTCATACCACTGCTTAATATTGTTCTGATATAGAAATTGAAGAAGGGGAAGAGAAGTATCAAGAATTTTCACAAAAGTTGAAATCAAAGTATCTAGATAGAAAAATAATAAATTTAGTAATGACTTACATGGAGAACACTCGAGAACTAGAACACTTAATCCCATCCCAACCATCCCCACAAGGATCTGAACACACCCAATTAGTTGGTATATTCTGCCAATCAAAGTTGAGGGTAGACAGAGCATCACCTGCATCAGGAAATTAAAGATATTGGAACTAATCTGATGTCTTTATTAAGATGAAATTAACCAGTGGAACAAGACCTTACCATCCTCAGAATTTGTCACAGCTGCTATAGATGTAATTTGAAAGAGAGAAACTAGTAGCCAAGCGTAGTAGATACTTTGAAGATCCATAGCTGATAAAAAACCCAGCTAGCTATCGAAGCATAGGAAACTACTACTCTTTTGTTATCAATGAAGCCCAACTAATACATTTCTAAACTACTATTCCCTGGCACCCACTGGACTTTGAGAAATCGTTTGGTGTTGAAGGCAACAAAGAAAAAGAAATAAAAGGGGGGAGGGGGGGTTTACTCTTACCTATTATGGACGTCGGTAAATGTTCTGTGCTATAATAACTTTGAGCAACAGTAGCATCTTCTCTTTCAGAGCAGCAGCAACAATGATTGTGTTTAACTAAATCAATAGCAGGAATATATGCCAGGTCTTCAATCCAAGCATCAGCAGCACTGCAGCGCACATTGTTGATTGTCGCCTGGGACTTGCAGCGGTGACTGACGTAGTTGGATGGGCTAAGAACAACAAAGTATAAGGAATCCTTTTCCTAAAATTCAGCAGATCCTCACTCCTCACTCGATCAGATCCTCTATCTTCAGCACCGTGTTCATGAGAAACCGATAACAAAGCTCCGATGACCAGCCGTCAGTCGTCCGTCATTGGGAGAGAAGAAGAGAGGAAGTAAGAGAATGGTTTGGCAAGTTAGGGTTGAAGTTTGAAATGAAGGATTGTGATTTGGGAATGGGCTGAAACTAACAAAGGTCCTCACTCCTCACTCCTCACTCCACACTTCTCACTCAATATATGCTCGTTCTCTGCTCTTTTTGAAATCCCCAAACTTATTTCTAGTTCCCGTGCGCGCAACAGGATTTAAAATAATAAAATTAGTTGCCGACTTCTATTTTTAAATCGGACAACATAAAAACAAGGATGTGTGTTTGAAATCCCAATTTTTCGGACGGTAGAAATTCTGTCTCAAATATATTTAATAAGAGACAGAAAAAAATCGTCTCATATATTAAATTTATTCTGGAAATAGATAGGAAAATATACCTTCCCAAATTTTTGGGACAACAATATGTCCGTCTCCAATAAGGGGTTACAAATTTTAGATTTCCCAAACGTTTTTTTATTTTAAATCTAATTACACACTCTCCAAAAAAATGGGTTCTGAATACTATCCCTACTTACTGCCTTACAATTCAACCAACTTGGCACAATGCTCTTCACATTGTCTTTTAAATGGTTGAGTTATATCATGTCATATTAGATGTCCAGGGTACTTGACATATTAGATGTTCCAACAGACATAACAAAACATGGGACATGTTAACCTAATAAGGCTCTTCAAAATACCTCATGAATTCTAGTTATGAATGAAGACTTTGGAGCTCTTCTTACAGGCATGTGGACATTCGGTATATAGGTGACTAATGTAAATGGATGATTCTAACGGATTTAACGGATCATCCATTTTGCTGCTACCCTGGTTCCATAAGTGTTCACAACCTATGTAATGGCATAATTCACTTCTTCATGGCCAAAAATACCCTCTTAAGTATTAGTATTATCTGAACAATTTGTAGCAAAAAAAAATGGAATAATTAATGTATTGTTGTGCTTAATAAACCTGGATAGCAGCAAAATTCAATCCCTAATCAACAACCTCACATCAACATATTATTCCTATCATAGAATTTTAGAAAAGTAGTTAGAGTACTATAAATGAGCATTCTGTAGATCATTATGTAGAATAAGATCAATATATAGATTGAAGAGGATGACTTTCACTACATGAGAAAGACATAAATGCATAGTTATAACAAGATTCTCATAGACCTGAAATATTTAATTTGGCGTCCATTCTGTTAACAATGTATCAACATCTACAGCTTGATATAGAAAATATCTCAGTCATAACTGTTGTACCAAAAAATCAGTCCCATATGTTTTAGAGATTTGTCACCCAAAAAAGACCAAAAGCACCCAACTATGCTGTTTCAAAGGCATCTGTGGAACATCTCCAGTTTCATCTGGGAAATCCCCCTCAATTTTCCTAATATATCGAAGACTAGATTTAACATTTTCATCATCTATATACACAATTTTAGCTTTTCTATCATCAAAAAATTTCAAAACAAAAGATATTTGGCCTAAGAGTTAAGACCCGTCAACCTTCAACAGCAACTTCAGCCTGCATAGTTTAGATACTAACGTTAGTATATTAATCAATGATTCGCAACTATTCAATGGTAAGTAATTATAAACATTATAATCAACATAAATTCATTTCACCTCGAGCATAAGGCTGACGTGATCACAAGAGTTCAAAATGAATGAGATAAATGACCTTCACGATGTGAAGCATAAGGAATGTCTTTCCGTATGAAATTTTCTCCATAAACATCGTTTTAAAAACTGTAAAACTACTAATATACGATAATTAAATAGCTAGTGTATAAAACGATACCTCTATGTTCTGAGCACTGTCTTGTTGCTTCCCTACCACAATTTGCATTAGCATATTAAGCTGAGATTGCATTGTAGATATTAGCTCTTCATGCTTTGTGTTCTGCTCTCTCAGACATTTCACCTCACTCCGTAACTCGACATTCTCCCGACGAATTTCAGCAATGTCTTGTGATGACTGGCGCCAATCCTTTGGGCTTACCCCTCTTCCCATTAAACGCACCCATCCATGACCTTCAGGGCCCATTACTTTAGTGAAGATATCCTCATGCACATCATTGTCCATCTGTTCTTCTGCTGATTTCTTTTCTAGTTCTGCATCCATTTTTTCCTGCATGAAAATTAAAAAATAAATGAACGAGATAATATGGGTACCACAGTCTCATTTCGAAGATAATTAATTAGGAACTTACCAACCAAACTTAGAAATACACAATCAATATGGAACCAATGAAATGAAATAGAATTGCATTAACCCAAGTATAGACACCAATTTATGCTAGGTGGGCAACTGTTTTCCAAAAATACATAAAAGGGTAAGAATCACACAATGGCCTAGTGACAGCAATACTACACATTGGTCATCCAGTTTAAGCACCAAGGTTTCGCAAACTAGTACATATGTCCATTGATTCGACAAAGGAGTATCTACTAAGTTGCTACTATATTTTCTGGTTGAAGGAGACCTCATCAGGTCCTTATGTTCTGTTTTCTCTAAGGGTTTTGTTTCCATATTGGTCCCCTCATATCGGCACATCAGGTCACCATCTGTGGCTGATATTTGGAGGATTGCATACACATCAAAAACCTCCCTTTGCTACTGGTTTGGTATACAACACAAGATTTACTAATTTCTAATCTTACTTTCTAATGTCACATCCTATTTATATCTCAGCTCCACTCCATCACATTAAGCTGACATTTAGAGGGTATAATCACCACATTAGTACCAAATTTCCATGTGAGTTTAAGCCCCATGTTCAGTTCCTGGGTTTCAAAGCCTTAATGCTGCCTGTGATAGACCAATCTTGATCTGATTTGTTCGCTGCCTCTACGTATATATAGGCCCTGTTTATTTACTGTATTTGCAGAATGAGTTTACCAAATAAAAATTCTAACTCTATCCAAATGATGGAACATTAGTTGTGTAAAAATAAATCATGCGAACAATGAGAGAAAAAGAGATAACAGACATTTAATACAAGAGAATTTTGATAGTGCTTTGGCCAAGTGCCGCCGTCAATTAACCATACTACACCAGTTGAGTGTAAGAGAATGACATTCTTAGGTAAATGTATATCCCTAAGAGTATGAGCAAGGAGCTATTTGAATGCTTTAATTGTTGCTCATTATCCACGGAATATATGAACGCTTCATTTGTTCCATTAATAGCCTAAGTGCAAAAAAAAAAAAAAAAAAAAAAAAAAAAAAACTAAAAGGTTCAATAACCATATCATGTTCTGCTCAACTATGTTGTTTATAGGAGATCCATCCTTCCCAGTATGCGTCACCTTATAAAGCTGCAGTCGAGTGGGAGGCACTCCGTCTGGGTGCTCCTTACGCTAAGCAAAAAATATACTACATATTAAAGCTTGGGTCTTTGAGAGGTAAAAAAATACATACACAAGGCATTCATAAAACATAGTTTAATATGAACAAAACAAACGGACGCAGTACCATATTCCCCATATTACCTTCTTTTCCCGTACTTGTGCAAAGCTTTGTTTCCCTGCTGTGTGGCTCGTACGAAGCTCTTCCCTATTAGTCTTATTACGGGTACACATGGCCTAATATGTATAGAAAACAAACAAATTTTACCACCGGCATTTAACTTTTGTACTTGTCTCAACTGATATACTAAGAATAAGCCCACCTAAAAATTGAGAACATAAAAATAATAGCTTAATATATCATATACCTTAAAGTTGTCAGTATCCCATATATGGAGTAGATCTAACCATTGATCCACCGGAACACGTTTATCACGATTTAGTACTTGTTCTAGGTGGGTGGTATACCGATCATATACATTTTTCTTCATGTCAAACTTAAAATTCCTCCATCGGCCATCCAGTTTTTGTAATGTCCATTTCTTGTCTCCAGCAGCGAGGTCAAATTTATCCTATAAAATAAATAAATAAACCAATACTTAGATATACATTTTAAACATATTGAGATATTTAATTTGGATGTCATATTACCATAATTTGCTTGAATGCTTCCTCTTTGTGTTCCTTTGGAATCTTCCTCCAATCTGCATAGTTGCATGGAATCAATGCAGGAGTCCGTGCAAGTGTCCCAATCCAGGTCATCAACTGGGATGTCTCTTCACCACATGGTATCTCGAACTCATTTCGCAATACTTTCACTTTCTAGCCTTTCGGCACATGAGCAATTTTAAGGCCTCTTGCATATCCTCGCCTCTTTATCGTACTTGGTGCAGAATCTACATGCCAAAGTGACCAGTAATTAAGAAAAAATAATAGAACTAATGCCTTAAAATTATATATGGATTTATTAGACTACATTCATTAACTAACACATGAACTAACCTGAATCCATTCCTTCCATAAAATCATCATAGTCATGGCTGTCTTCCGTCAGCTGTGGATCAGAGGGTCCATCTAGGATACGTTCAGACTGTCGAAAAAAAGATGACTGTTGCGGAATAGGCATAGACTGGCTTTGCAAATCCTCTCAATGGGATACATGATAAGGATCAGACAGGTGGACATGAGGTGAATGTTCAATAGCCACAGGCCGACTCTGCAAATTCTCTCTACGGGGTACATGGTAAGGACTAGACTGTCGGACATTAGATTGTTGTTCAACAACCACAGGTTGGGTATGCAACTCCTCCCTACGAGGTACACTGTTACGTCTAGCATGCATGTTTTTCTTTGTTGACACCTGTGATAAAGAAGTTAAAAGTAAAATCATCAATAACATATAAATGAACAGAATAACATACTGAAGCATATAATTATTTGAAATCTAATATATTATCATTAAATGTTTCTAAATTTCCATACCCGTCATGATAGTTCAATTAAGTATATTGTCATCTGAATTTCCCATTATATTTATGAGTTCGATGGGGGTGTCAACTATCAATCCCTCCATATCAAGCCTTCTCCAACTAATAGTGGCATCACCATCAAATTCCAAACCTCCCTTATGTTGGATAATATCTATTTGGTTCTGTGAGTGTCTCTGATCAAGTTCTTTCGAAGCCTCCCCTTCAATGTCATAAGTATCTCTAACCTTTGTCTTTATGACAACATGCCAATCTGGCTTGAGGGGATTTGGTACATACAACACTTGCTCTGCTTGAGAAGCAAATATAAAAGGATCATCAAGCTCATTTTGACCAGTATGCATTAAATGGTTGAAATTCACTAGGGTGAATCCGTGCTCATCTTTCATTAATCCTTTTTCACTATTAGCCCAATCACACCTAAATAAAAACATACCAAGATTACCGGAGTATTCCAACTCGATCACTTGCTTCAAAACACCATAATAAGTGACTATTCCTTCAATAGGTTTTCTATCTCTACAACTTGAAAAGCTTTGTGTCCATGCCTTTACAAGTACCCTACTATTCTGAGTTTTTCTATTACTTTCACGTGCTTTGGTGTGAAACCTTATCCCATTAATTAAGTAACCCGTATAACTTCTTGCCTCAAACTTAGGACCGCTAGCTAGCGATCTAATATGTTCAGGCACCTCAACCCCACTTCGGCATAATTTCATAATCTAAAAGAAAATTAAACAAAATTAAATTAGAGAATTTTCAATAAATATCTATATATGAAGCTCCAAAATTAATTGAAAGTGTTACACTTACATGCTCATTAAACCATTTGGGAAACTTCCGAGCATGTGAATCCTTAACCTTGCGTGGTTCCGCTCTACGACCTAAATCCCTCATGATTTTCTCGTAATGTTGTCTACAAATTATATAGTTAAAAGGTTACACATTAATGATTTACCATAAACATAAATACTCTAAAAAAAAAATTATGATAGGATACTCACGCACGGTATCTTTTTATGCCGTTATAATTCATTAGAATATATCGATGTGCTTGGATCCTTTCCATCATGTCTAATCGAATCATCTCACACTTTCCTAGAGGCTTACCATAGCTTGGAATTAAAGAGACTGAATCTTCTACTTCTATTGAACCTGTATTCCTAGCCGGGCGATTAAATATTGTTTCTACACCTTCGAAGTATCTAGATAGAAAAATTAGGCACTCATCTACAAGGTAACCTTCTGCTATTGAACCTTCTGGGTGGCTACGATTGCGCATATAGTTTTTGAGTTACTTAAGGAACCTACACATAGTAACATTACGAACAACTGTCATAAAACAATTTAGATGAGAGTGACATCTAATAGCAATGGGTTTTAATTACTGAATAGCAAAATGAACAATAATTACATATACTTATAAACTGTGTGGACTAACCTTTCAATGGGGTACATCCAACGATATTGGACTGGACCAGCCATCCTTGCCTCGAATGCTAAATGTATAATCAAATGCACCATTATATCGAAGAATCCAGGTGGGAATATCCTTTCTAGATTGCAAAGTGTTACAACAATGCTTTCTTCAAGTTTCTTGAAGTCATCCTCTTTACCAACTTTGTCACATATATCCCGAAAAAATTGACATAATTCCATCAAGATTGATCTAACATTCTTAGGTAAAATATTGCGCAAGGCCACTGGTAGAATTTGTTGGATCAGAATATGACAATCATGACTCTTCATTCCTGATATTTTCCGTTCTTTGACTTGCACACACCGTGCAATATTACTAGAATAACTGTCTGGAACCTTGACACTATTTATAAGTGTACAAAATACATCCTTGTCCTTAGTAGACAAACTGTAGCAAGCAGAGGGAATAAACACTTTATTCTTTCCTTCAATAATCTGTGGATGCAAATCTGGTCGTATATGCATATCTTTCAAATCAAGGCGTGCATTCATAGTATCTTTGGTTTTATCTTTAAGATCCAACAATGTGCCGATAATACTGTCACACACATTCTTCTCAATATGCATAACGTCTAAATTATGATGGACTATAAGATCTTTCCAGTAAGGCAAATAAAAAAATATACTCTTTTTCTTCCAGTTTAGTGGGAGCTCGGGCTGTTTCAAACTTCGTTTCCTCTTCCTTCCTTTCTTTCCATCATCATCCCTTCCAAATGGGGGAAATTGAACACCCTCAAGTTTTTCTAACACTTCATACCCAGAAAGTGGCTCCGGCTGACCTCTATGTTCTTCATGGCCATCAAAAGTTCTCTTATCACGCCGAAATCTGTGATCACTGGGAAGGAATCGATGATGGCCCAAATAACAATGTTTTCCCCCATATTTCAGCCAACGAGATGAGGTATCCTCATTGCAATAAGGACAAGCCAATGCACCTTTAGTGCTCCAACCCGATAGGTTTGCATATGCTGGAAAATCATTAATGGTCCATAACAAGCATGCATGTAACTTAAATGTCTCCTTCTTATGTACATCATATGTCTCAACACCATTATGCCACTCTTTTAATTCTTCTATTAAAGGCTGCAAATATATATCTATATTGTTCCCGGGTTGTTTTGGGCCAGGTATAAGCAATGTAAGAATGACGAAGGGTTGCTTCATGCACATCCATGGGGGTAAGTTGTATGGCACCACCATAATAGGCCACGTGCTGTGTGTTAAAGTCATCGTCTTAAACGGATTGAATCCATCACTTGCTAGACCAAGCCTCACATTACGAGGATCCTTACTAAAATCTAGATACCACATATCGAAGTCCTTCCATTCTTTAGAATCAGCTGGGTGTCGTAACCGTTGGTCATCAACACATTGTTCATGATGCCATCGCATACTAGAAGATGTTTTTGTAGACATGTATAACCTTTGCAGCCTTGGGATCAGAGGAAAATGACGCAATATCTTAACAGGGATTTTCTTGCCTTTATTTTCTCTTTTCTCATACTTGATGTGCCACATATTTTGCAAGAGGTGGCAGTGGCTGATTCCTTCCAATACAACATACAGTCATTGCTGCATGCATCAATCTTTACATAATTGAGTCCTAGTTCTTTAATAATCTTCTTTGCTTCGTACAAGGAATTTGGCAATGTATTTGGCTCTGGCAGTGCCTCTTTTAATAAGTCTAGCAACATTGAGAAGGCTTTGTCACTCAAATTGCAGAGACACTTTATATGATATAGCTGAATAAGGAAGGACAACTTAGTAAACTTATTACATCTGGGATATAATTCTTGTTTTGCATCTTCCATTAATCTCTCGAACTTCTCTGCCTCAATATTTTGCCCCATTACAGGCTCACCTGTGGCACGATTCTCAGTTGCTTCAAGTGCATCTCTCCCCCATAACTCATTTAACATGTTCTGTGTGCTATCAAACCTATCACCTTCATCACATACCACATTATGTACATCCGGAGCTGTATTTGAAGTTGAAGCTTCTCCATGGAAACTCCAAATTGTGTAACTCCTTAGAAATCCATTCAATATGAGATCTTCAAACACTTCTTCGCGAGTCTTTAACAATTGATTTATGCACTTCACACATGGGCATAAGATCATTCCCCCTAGATCAACATGACTGAATGCATGATCAAGGAATTTTTTTACTTCCTCCCAATATAATGGGGATGCCCTAAAACATGGTTCCTTCGACCTTGCAATCCAACTTCTAGACATAACTTTAATATGTTACTCGTCCAAATGCTACCAAACCTTCACAATAGTACCTATAAATGTAAAGGAAAAAAACGCTTAACCATGAAGCAATAAATATAAATTAACTAGACTTGGTTGAAGTAATAAATATGTACCATTGTAAATAAAAAAAAAAATAATAAGGAAAAAGAGAAATTGGCCTCAACACAATCTGTATTTATGTACTATCAACCCATGGTCAAAATATGTTAAGGCCAACGTAGGTAATTTTATGGGGGTGGGAGTGATGATTGGTAATGTGGAACCGACTTCCCTGACTCACACGTGACTTATCAATAGAAATAAAGTAAGAAGATTGTGCGGTGAAGCTTTATAAATTAAATGTTGAAAGTGCGTTCTATTTTACAAGGTAGTATTGCTTACTTGTATAAACTGAAGGCACTTGATTAAACGAAAACTGTATAACCTTCAATTTTATAAGGATATACAACTTACTTCTCTAAATAGAGGGCACAAATAAAAAAATAAAAAATAATACAAAGAATCACTAGGTCTTATTACCCCCCTTTTAACCACAACAGTAAGTAATGAGAACTGTATAACACAATCTACCACTCTATGATAGGCCACAATAATTCGAAGTTGGTTTTTGGATTCCATATATGACTCAAAAATGCATAATACATAGATCAACATAAGTAAAGGGCAATAAGAATAGGCCAGGATGAGCGAAAATACCGTAGCTTGTTTCTGCAGTTTAGTATCCTCCATATTCTGCCTCATATCTGTATAAAATTGATATGCATCAATACCCTTGTCAAGTAAAAGAAGATCAATTCCAATATAATCAACTCGGATAAATATATTATGCAAATTAGAATAAAGTAATACCAAATTGATTGGAACCATGACAAACAGATTCACCCAATATGCTCTGAAATCGAAGGGAATTGATTGCCTTCGATTTCAACGTAAAATATAAAAGTTATATATGAAAAGTCTAATTACTCAATATGACAAATTTATAAGTAGTGATAACAAAAGTTTCCTTTTAATTGTTTTCAATCTCAATTCCTTTATCTGCCCTTTACTTGCAACCAAATAGAGTCAAAAAGGAAACCCCTTGTTTAAGGAGTTAAAAAAAAAGGGAGGGAGAGAAAAGAAGAACCGATGAATTGATACTGTACATATTAGAAGAAGAAACGGTCTCTTAATCTAAACTAGCATTAATTGCCATCTAAAGTATTCGTTCCAATTTACTCTATCAAACATACTTCTAAACTTCCTTGCAGAGTTCCTTGATGCAATGGTTGTCTCCCTTCTTCCAAAACAATTGTTCAATTAACAAATTCAAATGGTTTTTCTTTTCCGTTTGTTTTTGCCAATGATTTGACTGCTGCCAAAAGACAGATCAATGCATGGGAGGGAACAAAGAAAGGAATGGTTAGGGGTTTAGAGCAGAAATCTATTTGTTAAAATTAACGAAATATCTTGATCTCAACCAAAATAGAAAGGGTAAAAGAGATTTCTGCTTAATAAAAAAAGAATCAAACTTCACATTCAAGACAGAGTTTAACAAAAAGAATTTTGTTTACTACTCATTCTGTATTTTACACTCTTGCTACAGCCACCAATACCACCACAGAACAGAAGATATAATTCTGTTAATATGCATTCCATACGTGTTTCTACTCTGTTTTAGTAGCAGAAATATATTTTTTCCAGTTTTACCATACGACATTTTTTTTGGTACAGAAGCATTCCAAATGAACGAAAACACAGAAATACTAATTTGGAATAAAAACACTGCCATACACAGCCTATGTTGCTGCGAGAGAGATAGTTCCTCACATTCACATACAAACGCTTTAAAATAATTCAATTCCATTCAACTGATTGGGAGGAGGGTTACAACTCTGTGCAAAGTTTTTTCTTTTTTTTAATAATAATAATAAAAGGAACTAGACTTGTACCTAATGTGAACTTCTTAACAAGTAATAAGACTTAAGGCTTTCAGCTGGATAATGTTGCAAGTAACTAGACTTGTACCTAATGTCAGATGGAGGGTTAAATACCTTTAGGTGAGTTGGTTCTCTTGGGGTGTTAGTTTGGAAGAACCTTATGAAATTTCATCAAGATTTTGTGGCATTGACTGCTATTCAGCTGGATAATGTTGCAAGAAGCTGCTTTTGGGAAGATAAAGGGATTTTGGGGGAAAGCTATGAGAGATTTATACCCACCTATATTCACTCACTTATCCTCTAAAGAGGTCTTGGCGATTCTTGTCTTTGATGTTAGGGTGGTGGATCTATCATTTGAACTCTGGTCTATCATTTATACTACTGAATTTAGAAGAAACTTGTTGGATTTTGACCTTACTGTTCCAGCTGAGGAGATGGAAAAATGGTGCAGAAGGTGATTTCTGAGTTAAACATTATGGCAGTTTTTTTTGTCTGACAAAGAATCAGAAATTGGTGATGGGGCATGCATTTTGAAGAGTACAGCTCCTTCCAGGGTCACTTGGTCTTGTCTTTTCAGTCTTAATTCTTGAGCAGTTGAAGAAAATAGGTTTAAGTCTGGTGAGCTGGTGTTATCTATGTTCTAAAGCTGCAGAAACGATTGGGTGGGCCTACCACAGTCCCATATTGGGTTTCCTGACCCAGGTTCCACATCACTCTCCCTCTCATTAAAGGGGCCTTTATTATTGCAAGAAAAGCTCCACTTTGAACGGCATCACTGGATACTCCCCAAATAGACCAGTGACTATTGGTAATTTACAGGAGATGAATTAATGTAGTACTGCATCCTCATCCTCACTGAATATGATTCATCTGTTAGCCTATTGATAACCCCTGCTTTGTAGATTATTAGGAGTGAAAAACTTGTCGAGGACCAGAATCCATAGTCACCACCCAAGGGAACATGATTTCCCTTTAGTTTCCTCAATTTTGTATCAACTCATACTCCATATGCCAAGTGGAAGTAAGTTGCTGATTCATGATGGGTAACACCAAAAGAATGACGAATTTAAATCTTAACTGCTGTGAGCTGTAATAACATAATGACTTGTCTACTTTGAATAGGAATCAAATCTAAATGTGAAAAGGAGAAGTATTTATGCCAGGAGTGCAGTTGGACAAATGCTTGGTTAGGTTTTGCAGCTTAAGTGATCCCAGAACTAGTAGCACTAGTAGAATGAAAGAGAGATCCAACACTTCATTCTCCTACCAAACTCAACACCCAAAACAGAGCAGGTATGATACATATTAGTGAATCTGAAGAATGAAGAGCAAAAAATTAGAAGTCATACTGTGGACTTGAAATTTTTTGATCTCTTGAAAGTGAGGCAGTCAGAGATGTGAGCCCACATCAAGAGATCCCTGAGGATTGCACACCGTTTTCCATATCAGTTTCAGTCAAGAACATGGATTAAGTTATCGAGAACCAAAGAATTCCTCTATGCGGAAGGTTGAGCATAGGGCCAGGGAAGAGTGGAGGATTTTTGGCTGTGGTACCTATGAGATTCAAAGGTTGGCTCCTGCGTTTAAGATTCTGAGAGAGAAGGTGCATACAGAATCATAATTTTGAGAGGAGTATCTATCAAAATCAGCCGTTCGAGTTGAAGTAGATGAAAGCCAGAAGGTCTTCAGAGCTTCATATCTCATTCACAAATCACGGCCCACACACATGAGAACATGAGACAGCCAAAACGAGAACACAAAATGCATAAAAATGTCTTTCAAGAAGGGACCGCGTTCACTTACACTGCCTCTCACAGCCACATGGTTGTAAACAACTCTTTTTTCATTTCATTAAAACACTGGGAGGGCCCAATAAGTCCATTATATATATATATATATATAGTGTCAAGATATGCACCCCACACCACTGTTCACATTAACAGTGTCATGTGAACAGTAACTACGGGTATGTTCACATGAACAATATCATGCTTCAATCTACATCAACTCTCCCCTACTTAAAAGAAATTCAATCTCGAGTTTTAGACATTTGAACAATCACCTTGGTGTGATGAAGGTGAAGCTTCAGTCCATAACATAACTCCGGCAACTATTGGAAACATGGAATGTAATATTTGAGGCGGGGAGTCCTCTTTGAAGAACTTTGGTGGCATGATGAACTCTATGTGCTCAACCTCTGAATCAATAGCAGCCGTGAACGTCATATACTCAAAGTCTATGTATTTGGGAACTTGCCCATCAATGACTTAAGATACATACTCCACTCTTCAAGGACAGTATCAAGCATGTTGATGAATTCTTGTGAAGTATTCTTGACTGCTACCTCATCTATCACCACTTCAGTCATATCTACTTTGATGTCCTGAACATAGACCTTTTATGGGAGGATATCTTTTTTTCACTAAAGATTTGTTGTATTGAGAAGAAATAAAGAATGTACATCCCAATATAAAAGAAAAAAAAGATATCACCACAATCATACAAGAAATAGACTAAGATAAAATTTGACCAGCCCCACCTTCGGCATTGCCATCAGCAGGAAAAGGCCCCCTTAAATCTTAGTCGAAATAAAAATCTATAAGTTCATAAAGCGATATCTTGGACGCTGGTTAGCATCCAAATCCAATTCCATTGAAACCAATCGAGGCCAAGCTTCCACTGGATACGACACTTCAAATCTCGCTGATGATTTTGCCAAAAAATCACCAATCACATTTGCCTCCCGGTAACAATGCGTCACCTTCCAATTTATTGAATTCAGGTAAGATAACAGATTCCTCCATCGTTGTAGAGCAAAACATGGAACTAAACCTTTAGAAAGAAGGATTACCACTGCCGTAGAATCGCATTCAATCCAAAGATGCTGAAAACCATTTATCTCCTTGTTGCTTTCCATCTTCAAAACCTTAGTTGTCAAAGCATCGCATAGCAAGCGGCTTTGTCTGGATAAGCACCTTGGTCGCATAGGCGACACCTTGGCACCTTGTTTGTGCCGCCTTAACTCTTAAATTTGAAAAAATTGAAGGTAAATAATCTCAGCCAGATAGTTATTCATATTGACCCCAAACCACTGTTCATGCAAACAGTCTCACATGAACATGCTATACCTCTAACTTAAGCTAGTTAATTTCCCTTGATCATTTAATGATACTGATGACCATGAGATGGGTTTCTTCCTTCACCATTGAAAGAAAATTCAGTTGTTCAATAGAGAATCTATTTACCCATATTTACACATGGCTAACAAGCAACACCTCCTCCAACTCAACCTATCCAACTAAATAGAGTTAGCCACATGGATTCTCATTTGCACCTATTTCAAATAGGGGGAAAAAAGCACATGATATGAGATAGTGGGAATCTATTTTACAGAGTAACGGGTGGAAGCCTCAATTATCATCTATGATTAAAAAACTGAAAATTCAATCATCATCAAATCTGGCCTAAATATCCCTAAAAACAGGGGGAAATAAAATAGACTGCAGCACATGGGCATGTGCTGCAGTCAGGGAAAATAGTAGACTCCTCTACTTAATTCCTAATTCATACACTCCTAACCCTGTCCCAGTCATTGATCTGTAAATTCTAAGTTTTTTATGCTATTACATGATGCAAACTGTTCCATGATCAGCCATCATAATCATATATTTTTAAACCATTCAATCTTTGGAACTGCAGCACAAATAATGGATCAATTTAATTTCTAATTCAAGCTCTAATATGTTACTCACCGTTGTATTATATGAATTAGTTCTGGATATGGGTATTGAATTCATTCTGAAATTTGGGAAAGCATTAAACGGCCACTTCTGTGGATTCCTCTCATATACCACGCTGCTCATAGGTGTAAAGAAAGATTTAAAAAAAAAAAATAGCAAGAATACTCATCCAAACATATTAAGAAACACTACAATGATCATGGTAAAAGACAGAAACTCCACCATTTCCGTGGATTTCTCTCTTATGCTGATTTAATGGTAAGGGATAGATCAAAATACAAGAAAAATCGTAATAAAGAGAAGTGAGAGAGGAAAATAGCATACCTAACTTAGGGTTTCAGCTTTTGGGAAGAAAGATGATCGAGTTTCTTCAGGGGTTCTTGACAACGGTTGCTCTCACTTCATGGGAAACCAAGGAGTGAAGGAGGAAAGGTTGCACTGTTAGATCTTCGATTTTGAAAAAGCTCGGTTGAAATATGACTGGATTTAATGATAAGGAAAAGATCTAAATACAAGAAAAATCATAATGAAGAGAAGTGAGAGAGGGAAATAGCGTACCTGAGTTTGGGTTTCAGCTTTTGGAAAGGAAGATGATTGATTTTGAGGGAGATTTACAGCGGCTGCTCTCACTTCGTGGGAAACAGGGAGTGAAGGCGGAAAGGCTTTAATCTTAGATTTTGAAAAACTCGGTTGTAATATGAGATTTAATGGTAATGAATAGATCGAAATACAAGAAAAATCATAATAAAGAGAAGTGGGAGAGGAAAATAGCGTACCTGACTTTGGGTTTCAGTTTTGGGAAGGAAGATGATCGGATTTCTTGGAGATTTACAACGGTTGCTCACTGCGTGGGAAACTAGTGAGTGAAGGCGTGAAATATAATGACCCTGTTAGGTCTTTGATTTTGGAAAACCTCGGTTGAAATATGACGAGTAGGTATGCGAGCATCGGCTTTGATTTTGGAAAAGCAGTATGCGAGCAGCGGCGTAGTGATTTTCCCCTTCTTATAATTCCAGAGTGGTCGAAATATGGAAAAGCGTGGTTGGCTAAGTGTTTCGCGGGAAGCTGAAATATGTGAGCAGTAGCGATGGAGAATAAACCGTCCCAATTCATAATACTTGAGACAGAATATAATCCGTCCCTAAATATGGGACGGTTAAAATCTGTCTCAAAATGTGTCTCAATTGCTACATAGGTAGGGACCTTCAATTTAGAGACGGAAAACTATCCGTCATAATAGATATAAAACTGAATTGATAGCAAAATACGTGAGCAGTAGCGATGGAGTATAAACTGTCCCAATTCGTAATACTTGAGATAGAAAATAATTCGTCCCTAAATATGGGACGGTTATAATCTGTCTCAATTGCTTCATAACTAGGGACAAAATTATTTTTGTCTTTAATTGTCCATTTAGAGATGGAAAAACTGTCTGTCTTAATAGATATAAATTCAATCGCTAACGGGACGGAAATATCTGTATCAAAAATTGAGACGGTAAGTTTTCTGTCCCAATTGTTAAATATATAGGGACAGTACAATAGCAACGGAAATAATCCGTCTCAAATATTGCGACGATATAGTCTTTGTCTCAAATAATCAAAATTTAGCGACGAATTTATATATGTCTCGAATGATTAATTTAGGAGACAGAAAATATGTCCGTCTCTAAAAAAGTGTCGCAAATACCCATTTTTCTTGTAGTGACATTTTAGATGACTTCAATGGGTTTTTGTTTATTTAATTACCAATTGCAACCCAACAAATTGTCTTATTTGAAAATTTTCCAATGGTGACTCATACCTGATTGTGATCCGGAAGAAGTAACAAATGTTATTCTAATATAGACTATTATTATCCTTGGGAAAACGTTTAGTGACAACTAAATAGCTGACCTGGTGTGTCTTCCTAATATTGTCCCTTTCCCCTGTCTATCTCCTCTGCCCAAACTGTCTAGGCCCATGGGCATGGTTTATGTAATAGAGTATATAACTTCGATCATAGAGATCAATTTCTTGTCGCATAGCTTTATAATAATTTTGTAAAATTTTCGTATAATTTTTTTCAGATTAAATTGACATCCGTTATGACTGTTCATTATATTGAAAGATTCCCCGCTAAAACAAAGAACATGCGATAGTTTTAGAATATTATTTTCAGCTACTAGAACAAAACCCATCCTTACCTGGGCAGTTGTTATTGATTGGGTTTGGACTTGACTTTCCTTCCTCAAAGGTTGAGGCCCATATGTGACTAAATTTTTATTTTTATTTTTGATTTTTTTTTCAGAAGGAGGATGCTATCCGTTGGTGTGTGTCTATTCCTAGACATTGTGGGTGCAAACAAACCATATTGCGCCTTGCTGAAAATACTCGCACGCTTTCCCATTGGCAGTACTGGCTTGCATGTAAGAGCCTCCGCGTTAGTTTTATCCATATATATATAGCCCAATAATTTATATATCAAGCTTATCAAAATAAATAAATGATCAAACATATTGTAGACGTGAATTTCGACACCGTGGGAGAACATCTTTGCAATGATGATCACGGCCTAATTGATTCACAATGTGACCGAATGGCAAATATTACCAACTTACCCGTAGCCTATATTTTACACCCAAACCTTCTCCATTAGAGCCAAAACCCATAGAATATCCATATTTGTCCATTTTAGGCCATCACTCAAAATTTCGTCTAAATCTGGAGACATTAGGTTACCCCTTGATGTAAAATGACCATATTACCCTTGGAATATTTCTTGATAATCAGACCACTTGATTTTGAGAAAACCACTTGACATTTGGTTACCCCTTGATGTAAAATTTCGTTCAAATCCGATGTTATTTAGACCTCAATCGGCATGAAGCATCATTTTACAGACTTTCCTCGATTTCTGTTCCATTTGTATATATAATCTGAGAATTATCACCGTATTGATGCAAATTTCTCGGTGAATGCTTCGCGTCGATATGTGGCACGTCAAAAGCGACCACATGGATTGCAAGATTTTAACGTTTTAATTTCAGCCTTTTAAAATGGAATAACCCGAGTCAATTCGGTTCAAGCAGTCTTACCCGGTCCGTCTCAAACCGGTCCAACCAGAGGCAACCCAACCGGCAAGGACTGAACCTAGCTTAGTGTCGGCAGGCCCAGAGGCTGCTGGCCCATTGTCGGCAGGCCCACTTTCGGCTGGCACATCCCAAAAGTCTAATGGCATTTAATGCCAAACCAGAAGACACGGCCTGTCCCTTGGACCAGGGCCAACCCGCTAGGCCTAGCCCCCCTTTAGTCAAGGTAGCCCACCAAAAATCCGGAAAATGCTGGGTTTTGAGGCTATATAAACCCCTCATTTGGAGGACTTGGAGGAGAAAAATTCTGAAAATAATATGCCTGTGTAGATATAATCCCCCTCTTTCAGGTGGTACCTTTGTCTCTCCCATACATTCCTTCTGTAAGGAATTAAAATTCCAGAAATTCCCCTACTAGGTCATATTTGCCATTCGGAGCATCATCATTCAAGGTGGCTTTTGGCACCCTCCGGCAGCTGATTCTGGCCAAATAGACGTGCTTATATTGATCTGAGTTGTTCCCACGCATCAAGGAAAATTTTCATAATTTGTGATTTATTTTTATATTTATTTTGTTTCTTTCTTTAAGTAAGTGTTTAAGTAGAGTTTTTATTTCAAAGGCTCTATAAAAAAATACTTATAAGTGTTATTTAATTCTCAAAATTTCATATATTATGCATTACAGTATATTTGATGTATTCTGAAAATTTCGGAGCCTAAATATTTTCTTAATGATGATTTTGCCCCTAGGGGTAGTTTAGTCGTTTATGACAATATGAAGGTTGGGCTCGAATTGATTTCCGTTATTTAGACAAGATGATAGATCATGATCTAATTCATAGCTCTGAGCTATCATTTGATGATTTTGGTTCAGAAAACCATTTGTTTTGTTTTCACCCTTTTGCCCTCAAAAGGGTATTTTAGTCATTTATGCTTAAAAATACAAAACAATCTGTTTTAAAATTATGAATAAATTTCATTAGATCTATTTTCACATTTTTTTAATGATTTTGATATATTCCACCCATTCTCATTCATAAATTCACATTATTTTAATAGTTTGGACCTCTAGGGGTATTTTGGTAATTTCATAATTTGATTTCCTAAAATATGATAAAAATCTAAAAAACATGTTTTGGCATTTTTTTCAGGTGCATAATATATACAAACAAGTATACAATAAAAGTTTGGTTTAGGAAGACCGGTTTAAGCCAGGCATTCTGGGGGTGCCTAATACCTTCCCCCAGCATAACCTGACACTTACCCAGAGATTTGGGGCATATTTGCACCTTATCCATTAGTCATTTTCTCCCCTCAAAACGGGGAGACATTTGTAGGTCCTCGACCCTGATCTAGGTGGTGACTCCTCTTTACCAGTTTACCCTTTTACGACGTGAGAAGGATACATTTGTCATTAGCAGACACCGTGAGATATCGATCCACATCCGCTCCCACGGGTCCAATCCAATTGATTTTCACCCATTGTACCCATACATATCATATTAAATTATCATTTTTTTTATTGCCGACATCAATTATCGGATTTTTGGACATATTTGCACTTTGGTGTTGATTGAATTGACCTATGGGCCCATGCAATAGCCACCATTCCAAATGAGATGTTACGTTAACTACTACCCATATGGCATACTTGGGTGAATGCATGTGGATTCATGTGATAAAGGATCTTACATTCATCCCGAATTTCTAACCAAGTACAAAAAAAAATGTTCATAAGTTTAATTGTGATTTTTTAAAAATGAAGAAAATGTTATTTTTCTATAATGAGAATTTTAGGATTTTTTAAACTTTAAACTCACATTTAACTAGTGTGATTGCGCGATCAGAATTTCCTATCTCATTGATTATAGACCACCTGTGTCCCTCCTTAGCCTAGATCCAGCTCCTCTTTGCTCAATGCTCCAACTAGCAGTGGATGGGTGTTAACACTTGGGCATGCATTCTAGGTTCTTTCAGCTGTCTTATGCATGTTGAATAGGTTGGGGTTTGGAGAGGATCTTGACACATTAAGCCTGCTAGGTAGCAATAGTTAAAAATATAAATTTAACC